>NC_056733.1:520993195-521080695 GCF_019279795.1 Protopterus annectens
CATCCATCATTAAAAATTTTCATTTGCTGAGAATGGCAGGGTCTTGGTTTAGCTTACTAAGTTGTGTGTTGGTTTTTCAGAACCTGATTGAGACCATATGAAATAATTTCCATGGCCTCACCAACCTCCTTGTATACATGCACTTTGCTGCAGTTACTGTCATAATGGATGTTCTCCTGTCTTGTTGTTACTAGTCAGCAAAATCCAGAGACCCTCTCCATTACCTCTCCTAGTAGTGCATAGGAGGTCCCATTTCCAACCTTAGATCTTTTGCTACAACAAACAGGATAGAAAAGCAGGTCCTATTGTTACTGCCTCGACATGCACTGGTCACTGTTTGGCTACAGTTCATTGCCACACCTCAATTACTGAAGTCTTTAACTGAACTAATTAAAAGTATTTTCTTTTATTTTATGTATAGTGTATAGTAGAAAACTACCAACTAACAACTGTGACAAACATGGGCTAGTGTGTGAAACTTGATTTATGCACATCTGTAGTGTCAGACACTTCTCATGTATGCCTTAGGTAAAATTCTTAGCATCTGTCAACTTAAATGTCCAAATGAATGCCTAACACTCTCCACCCCACCAAGTAACCTGTTTGCTTAGTTTATTATGTTCCTTGGAGTTCTGCAGCACAGGATGAAGAATGCCCTTACCTCATTTAGATGATCAATAAATGAGTGACCAGGATACATGTAACAAATGGATGTTACTCAACACCAGTTACCACAGCACAGGAAAGGCTTTGCAGTGTTTAATATGAATGTCCTCAGTCAGAGGTATATAATTAAATTCCCATATGAACAACCCTTCCAACTCAAGTAGTCTCATGGGTGTGTTATGATATTTGTTCTATATATCTTTAAGATGCTGCCATTTTGTCCTGTTTATGGAAGAATACTACTCTTAGAACTTCATAACTGCTCTAAGAGAATGCGTAATCGTCTTGTCAACCTATCATTTTAATGTTTGTGGTAGTTACAGTAATCACTAATATAGTGTATGACTTTTATTCAGCAAGGGGTGAAACTGTATTTCTTTCCTAGACACTGCAGTGGTGGTGCTGCGGTAGCATTGTCGCCTCACAGTAAGACGTTGTCCTATTCGATTCTCAGCTAGAGCGTCTTCTGTGTGGAGACATGCATGAATGGGCATAGCTTCGTTGAAGGTTGTGTGTCAGGGCTGGCAACTCGTCACGTAAAAATCTACTTCCAATTATTAGCGGACCGGAGTTCCGCTGTGGCGACCCCTAACCGGGAAAAGCCGAAAGACACAACAACTATATTCTACTTCTGTGTAATCCCAAAAGTACCTTGTATAGATACTTTCTGAAATACTTTGTAATTATCTACTTCCAAATATATTCATGTATTTTCTTATTTACACACAGTATTTAAAAATAGTTTTCTAACTGTACTTATCTTTCTTGAGCATCTGTAACTGATCTTGGCCCATAGGCAAATTGTCTGTTTTCTTTGATTACAGATCCTGTATCATTCTGACTTGCATCAACTCACAGCACAACTGTCTTATTTGCATTATAATATTTTAAGCAGATGTTTCTGTTACTAATTACTTGTGGATTTCAAAACTTCTTTCCTGTTTATGTCTTCATTCACAGGCTACTTTTAAGAAGCATAAGTATCCCTGAAAAAATTAGGCAAAAATTTCACAAGGTACTTTCTTTCCCAAACATCTCATTAATGCCACTTTGTCTTGTTGTTTTGGCATTTGCACCATTGTCCTGATTTTTCTTTTAGTTTGACTATAGTCTTGAGAGCCAAAAGCAGTATCAGTGTAACTTAACCATACAAACAAGGAGCCAAAATCATAGTAAAGTAAAATGCAAAACAACTTATTCATAAATCAGCCCACAATTTTAATAATAAAAAAACAGGTTGTGTTTTTGTGTGCAATACATTTGTTCAGAATCTGGTGAAGCAAACAGTTGAAACAGTTTAAGTAAACTTCTTATCCAGTCAAACTTTGACAAAATAGAGCATGAGCAGTGGTATAAAATGTACACTTAGAATAAATACATGAACAGCACATAAAAACATAAAAAAATCACTAAAATCAGAAAGACATATCACATCAATCAAAATGAATTGAAATTAACAGTTGTGATTGTAAAACTACTTATTTAAAATATGCACATATGTCAGTCAGTTATAAAATCAATTGTAAAACTAACCAGGCTGAATGCATGTGTATATCCTGGTTTAAATGATAGGGAAAACTTTAAAGTTGTTCTTAGAAGGAAAGGGTTAAGGCATTAAGTGCTTTGGCTCACATGTTGTTATTTAGTATGTAAATATGTTTGTTCATTATACAAGAAGTTGCATGAAGGGAATGAAAGCACTTACCAGTTGGATTTTTATGTAATAAAGTCATTTTGTGGTTTTAGCCATTCATTTTTTATTAATTGTAAAAGTCCATTTGCTCACAATCATGTGGTTTTAAAGTTAAAATGCTTCAGACAGAGATGTTATCATTTAATTCCCAGAATTTTTCTGCCCCCAATCTTAATTGCCATTTCAGTTCACAACTTTCCAGGCATGCCTCACATAAACCTTTCCTGAAATTCCTTTCTATTTTGTCTGGTATCATAAAGTAAAACATCTTAAAATGTATACATTCACTGCATACCTCCCAAATGTCCCGAACTACTTGTTTTTTACAAAGTTTTGGGGTCCAAATAATGGGGTGCCACGATTCCCGAGTGGCACCCCTTCATTTCACACTTTGCTTTTTTTTAAATTTTTAAATTTTTTGTGCTTTTTGAGCTAACGTCATCGTATGCACGGTGATGTGAGCTCCACCAGCCTGTCGGAATTGAGCTTGCGCATGTAGCATGTATTTCCGGCTCTAGTTCAAATTTTTTGCGAGCGGCAAGTCACCAGAGCCAGAAAGGATTTATTTAGAAGGCTGGTTATTGTTATGGATTTATTTAGAAGACGAAGGCACTCACTGGCTGAGCTGGAGTTATGGATTTATTTAGAAGAAGATGCTCGCTGTTTCTGGAGCCTGGCTGGATGTTTGTAGAAGTAAGGAACCTTGTGTATTTAGAAGTAAGGAACTGTGTGTGTGTGTGTGTGTGTGTGTGTGTGTGTGTGTGTGTGTGTGTGTGTGTGTGTGTGTGATAGGGTAAAGGAAAGTGTTAAGCAAATGCACAGCTTTAGTGTGTGCATGCATGTGTGCGTGTGTTTGAGAGAGAGAGAGATATGAGTGTGTGGGTTAGTGTTGGAGTTAAAGGGGATATACAAAATGTTAGCAGTATGTGCTGGGCTGGTTCATATTTTTGTGTCCATGTTTGTCTTACATTATTACATAATAGTAGTGTTACGGGAAGGTTTTTTTTTTTCAAGTCCGATGTAGGGTGTGATTAGTGACAGGTTTAAGGTTAGCCAACATTACTAAGGTGGTGTGGGGTGGGGCAAACTTAAAATATATTTCTTTAATACCAGTCATTAAAGTTGTGAATGTTTATTTTGTCATCACAGCAGCAATGTTTGTTTAAGTGACGATGCTAATTGTTCTCACCCTGTGAGAGTTATGCCACATCATCAATGAATATGCTTCCTAATGATATCATTAAAACTGGCTGGGCCAACTAGTGATCCTATGAGGTGTCTCACTTGCTTAATAACACAACAGGTATGACCAGGAGAATGTCATAGTTTTCTGAAAAGTGACCTGGTGAGGGGCCATAACTTCCTGGTGGAGCAACAATGAAAATAAAAATAAACAAGTACAATGTGTTCCTAAAGAGGGGCAAATATACATCTACAATGTGCCCTAAAGATGGACAAATATACATCTACAGTGTGCTCTAAAGAGGGTCAAGTATCTGTGCCCTACAGAGGGCTAGAGGTACTCAGGCTCAAACCCTGTACTTTGGGTACAGGATAAAAAGAGCTTAAAGTCCCTAGCCACCACCACTTGTAAATTTGTGCCTCATATTTTTGATTTGAGACTGTTCCTCATAATATCTGTGGTTTTCAGGATTTTTGTGGCATATCACTGCAGGATTGAATTAATTAAATAATGATAAGGCATTTGAATTTCAGACTTCAAATTCTTCAGAAAATAAATGGTAACACAAAACCTTTTATTCTAGCAATTTTCTAAGTTTATAAGATCAGTATTTTAAATTTGTTCCTATTTTGGGGCTGTATTCCCCCATTATTGGCTTTGTCCAGGTTTTTTGTGCTAAGAGTTGTGAGCTATTGTGAGAAGTGAGAACTGAATTTGTATTCCCCCATTACTGGCTTTGTCCAGGTTTTTTTGTGCAAAGAGGTTGAGAGAAGTGAAAACTGAATTCACTAAATGATAGCCATTTAAGTTTCAGACTTCCTATCTTTCAGGCAACTGCTGATTTGGCACAGTGGTATGTTGTTCTGACTGTAATGTACAGGGTCCTGGGTTTGAGACTTGCCAGTGAAATGCTGGGTGGTGACACATTTTATTCTAGCAACTTTCCAAAATTATACAAGCTATGTTTAAAATGTGTCCCTGGTTTTTGGCCTTTTGTACCCCCCCCCCGAAAAAAAAAACTGAAATTGAAAATAAGTGTGAGAAGATGTGCAAGATGCCTATGTCTTACACTACTGTCATTCTATTTATAGTGTGGTTGTGGACACACTGGAAGCAGACGTTTATGATGGAAATGTTCTGAATTGGGCAGTTTTGTCATTATTGCTTCATGCGTTTTGTTTTATTGCCTGCAGCCTACTGGAAAAATGTTCAAACAATAAATGTAAAATGCACTCTAACAAATGTGCTGTATTATACAAGGAATATAGTTTAATAAAGTCAGGAAGGTGTATCAAAAAAACATGCATGTTTCTTGTTTTGTGTGCAAGGGGCTAATGATTTGAAAGTAGCCCAAAGGTAATCTTTATCCACTACTGCTGGTCAGATGCATTTTCTTTGAATGTGTTGTGGGTTTCAATGCTGTTTCAATGAATGTGAGTTACAAGGGCAGAAAAGTTTTAATGCCAAGTCTATTTTCGTTGTGAGACAGTGTTGCTTTGTTTAGCAGATGTCTATTGGTGTTTGTGCATTGGGCTGTAAAATGCAAAAATAAAATCCAAATAATCATTGTATTAGTAAAGCACTATGCACACATTAGTGTTTATGGCAAATGGGGTGAAATAGCCAGGTAATGGGACATTGGAATGGCTGCAGGGGGACTCTGGTGCCATATTTTGGTTGTCTGTTCTTCAGTATGCATTTGAAAGTTGGTATCCCACAAGTCCATTGAAGTGGGCGGGGTTATGCAATTTGTGTATGCAAATGTTATGTTAATTAGTGTGCAGATTTGTACCTATTTTTCATGGGTCTTGTCCAGATTTTTGATGTTTCCAGGTTGAGAGGTATGATTCACTGACATGTCCATATAAAGAGCTAGTACTAACCTTTTTACAAGTGTTGTGTTCATACTCATAAGTGCACTTTCTTTGCACCTTCACAGTTTTGTCACATAAGCTGGAGGAGTCACACATTTCACTAAATATATTGTACCCATACTACCTCAGTTCTAACTTCCCTTGATATTAAGCCAACTGTAGGTTGCAAGATTCAAGATTTCCTTAGGTAAAATAAATCTACATTGATTACAAAAAATGTACTTTTTGTCCTGGTCTTATTCATATTCATTTGAACTGAGAACGTCTTGAGTTCAGAAAAGTATTTTGATTTTTTTTTTTATCTTTTATATACAAATCTTGGGCTGGGGCCTAACACATCAATAATCTCAGGGAAGTAATAAAAACTATCCCAATGATTTTCAGTACTATCCCAAGCATGTGTTCTCAATTAATAATGCTTAAAACAAAACATAGCCTTATTAAATTTTCTCAGTGTCCCATTATCCCTATGAAATAACACTACACTCAACCTTAACACAGAGGAATACATGTCATTACAACTTTTCCTTTGCACTTCACAGCAAATATTATCAATAATTACAACAGGATATCCCATTTACAGAAGCATCTCTTTTAATTTATCATACTTCATTGTAAATTGGTCATATTGAAAAATCATTCTTGCAAGACAGACAAGCTGTCCATTCACAAAGCTTTTTTTTCTGAAATGGGATGAAATACATCAGTTTCCTATATACAGTTGAACCAAAACATCCCTTAATTATATATTTGTTCACTGTAACATCCAAATAATTAATTTTAGAAAAAGATTAATGACAGGTAAATTTCAAAAAATTAGTAGTAAACCTGAAGCGTTTAACAAACTCATCCAACATTTCATCTGCACTGTTCCAAAAGATAAGCATGTCATCTAAAATTCTAAAATAACAGTTCCAGTAATTAATGTACTTTGAATTAAACACAAAATTATTTTCCTAGTAATGTAATCCTTATTTGGTGTAGCATGAGGAGCACATGACACCTATAGCAGCACCATTAACCTGATGAAAATATTCTCCTTCAAAAAAAAAAAAATATATATATATATATATATATATATATATATATATATAGTTGTTAGACAACACCACTTCCATAAATTCACTTACAACTTAAGCTCATAATTAGATATAAAGTCACAACCCCATCCCTAAACCAATCGAGTCCAGTTTCATGAATGACTGAAGAAAATAGATCCAGCACATCTATAGTTTCAAATATACCTGTTCCTAAAAGTATTTCAGGTGACAGCTTATTTAGAAAGTGCTATGAATCCTTTAATAAATTTGTAAAAGTATTTAAAAATAACTTTACCTTATTTTTTTCCAAACATCTTTATGAAATTTACACATATGACAAAGACAATCCTAGATTTATATAAATGAAAAGTATACAAAATTATATCACTTTAATTGCAAACTGTTTATATCACAGACACCATTGAAACAACATATTATCCACATATAATGTTATAGCACTGATCCACTAGCATCCACAGTAGGATGCATGAGTGGGTTGTTTACCAATGTATGAACCTTTGTCGATATGCCAGATATCATTGGTATTATCAGTGTATGCACCTTCAAAAAAATTTGTATAATGCATTCATTTCATTAATAGGCTACCACAGTATAGGTACCAGTGTTGCGTAATAAATCATTGATTTTTCACATGTAATCAACAGTATCCATTATTACTATACCACCCCTTATCTATTTTTATAAGCCTGGGTGATCTATCAGAGAATGGTTCAAATAAAAGTGTATTTTCCACCATAGTCAGATTAGGGGTGCTATATTTATATTACCTATTTTGATATATGTTCCTAACTTCCTTCTCAACTAATCCCGTGACTAAAATTAACATTTATTTATTTATTTGATATTTGTTAACCGGGTTAGACCAGTTGAGCCATATGGCCCATTTTCAGTGGAGACCCAAGGAGAAAAGCTTCAGCTTACAGAAAGAAGAAATATTTACATGGAAGTATATGAACAAAAATAATATACATTAGTACAAAATGATAACATGCAGTGCTGAAATAACATAGTATCAAAAGACTAAACATCCAGTGGAGAAACAATATATTGCACAATGTGAGAAAGCATAGTCAGTCTTACAGCAGATTTTGTCATTTTTCACACTGTAAAGTCTATAACATTTATCATTACGTCCATTTTAGGTTTACAAATTTGTTTAATAACACTTTTATTTAGACATTGGATGTAATGGGTGATTAAATGTGCTTTTTTCTATGCAAAGTTCTAGAATCCATAGGTTGTGTATTAGAAAAATATATATCAAGATTTAGTTTACAAACAAAAAGGCGTAACTCAAGCAGAACATCAGCAATATCTGGTTTTAAATCTGGTACAAAATTTAAACCCTTGAAAATAAGGCAAAATGAGAGTCATTGATGTTATCTATAGGACTATAGTTAATTATTTTAAAATTGCTCTTAGATAAAATAGCAGTATCTTTATAATTATCAAGACTTAAAACTGGGGAGATTAGTAACAATAGCTTCTCGTCATGGCCTGATGGTAAAATTCCTTCTACGCCTCAAAAACTGCTAGGTCACTCATTCCTGAACATCCATGTTACGATTGTTCAAGGAGTTGTACTTCCTCTGTCTTGCATGTCTCTCCAAATGTTAAAAGGAAGGATTGGAACTTCATTGTTAGTAGCAGTAATTTCCTGAGTATTGCTCAAACTTTCAGAGATGAAGAAGGTAAAACCCTGTTCTGTGAGCCCATGTTGGGTTAGGGATAGACTTGTCCAGACTTGTAGTCTTTCCTTTCCCCTCTCCAGTTTTTTAACCTTCCATGCTTTAACCAGCTCTATGTTCTTATCAGCTTCAAAAAATCTATCCAAACACCTATTTTTGTTGTGTTCAAACAGCAGATGATTTGTTGACTTGTTTTGCAGTGATCAATGAAAGTGTCAACAGCCAGCTTCTCTGTAGTTTTTACATTATGCTTAATTAATATTTCAATACGTTCAACACACTTTAGCAAACAAAGCTAGTAAATCAGTGTGTAAGTCTGCACCTTCCTCAACATTGTTAGAGTATTTCCAAACCTGAAGGCCTTTAAATAAGATATACTCACAGATACATTGCCACAAGTAGCTATTTTCTACTTGCAGATTGCTTGTTAAATTTCTTCTCAAAAGAAGTAATTTGTTCTGAGAAAGTATGAGTGTTACCTTTGGTCAAGAGGTTCTCCTCAACAAAAGACACAGTTGTGGCCGGCCATTTATTGATAGATGGCATAGTCCTTTTCTCTGTTTTTCCTGTTGAAACAGACTTATTCACTTTAATGCCACTCTTCACAGTGTAGCAGAGGTAGTGTTATTACATTGTTATACTTGTGACTGCTGGGTCGAAGTCAACATCTTTTGCGAAATGAGACCAGTTGCTGTATCAGCAACATACGATCCTCGGTTTTTTAATGTTTTTTATGTGCTGTTTCTGTATTTATTCTAAGTGTACTCATGCTCTGTTTTGTTAAAGTTTGATTGAATAAGAAGTTTATTTAAATTGCTTTAATTGATTAACCACACTCTGAAAATCTTTTGCCAACAAAAGCCCCTAATCTGATTTTTATGAGCTGTCTTGTGTTTCTACTTTATCATGATTTTGGTTCTTTGTTTGACTACAGTCCATCTGATATCATAATATGACCCACATATTTCATACGTTTTACTGTTATTTTGCACTTACTTTTGTTCAGTCTACAACTACACTATCTGTTCAGTTTCCTTTATAGCCACTTGCCATGCTCTTCTTGTGTCTATTCCCATAATAGCAGCTAGAATACCCAATGTGTATCTTGTATAAGAAAAGAACTTAGCATTCTGGCGTACTTGAGCTCACTTCTTCAGTGGTAAGCAATGAGTAGTGCACCCTTTTAATCATTTAATACAAATATAGATCTTCTGGACCAATATAAAAACAAAACCTGTCATGGGTCACAACAGTGACCCTATTATTCATCTATTTTAACAGCTTTGTCTCTTAATGATACCTCAGTTCACTCCAGTTTCTGATACGTTTTATTTCTGAGAGCTGTAAGTTGCTTCCTTGGAGTTTGTGTTACTGTCATGGCAGTAGGACTTGTATGACCATTATAAAGTTACCCAAGCCTGCATATATATCAGTGTAGTCATGCAGGATATCTTTGCTGTGGCAGTATGCAGTATTTTAAATGCCTCTGTGACTGTGTGCTTCTGTATGTGTGTGATTGTGTGTGTGTGTGTGTGTGTGTGTGTGTGTGTGTGTGTGTGTGTGTGTGTGTGTGTGTGTGTGTGTGTGTGTACTTGGAATATGATTCTTTATGCTCAAGTTCTCACAAGCCAAACAACACAAAGTATGAGCAAAATTACATTCCTGTTCCAGTACTAGTATTTGAAAGAGAATATTGTACTTTGTGTTTTCATACTCACAGGTCAGTAGTTTTTGAATTAATGACATTTACTAGTGTTCTGAATAAGTCAGGAGTTTACGCAGTGCTTTGCTTTCAGTGCCTTTCAGACCTAATTTTTGAACTTATTTTAGGACACAGTATTAACTCGGCACCTGTGTAAAGTTTAAATTCAGCAACTAATTCTCAGTACTTTTTGCCATTCTGATTATAATTAGCTTTTACTAATTTGTTTCTACACGACTGAGTTAACACTGAACAAATCTCTAGTGATTACTGTCACAAATGATGCATGAGGTTTAAATTATATTTGTGCCATATTTCATCTGTACCTCATGACTGCCTTTCTTGTTGACATTACTGTTATTGTGCATTTCCTGTTTTTAGGATTTCCTTTTTATTTTATTATTCAGCTAACATTTTATCTTAAACACTTCCATTTCCAGTTGGTGTTTGCTGCTGTAGTTCCACTCCCAACAATGGAGGCAGATGGTAGCCAGACTGTTAAGCAAACTGCATTGGTTTGGTTCATTTTTAACATTTTTGTGGGTTCATCTTTGCAAGCAGGTTTTTAGCTGGTTATATGTCGAATGGCAGAGGCTGGACTGTCAGTTTGTGAATTTTGAGTCTCTGAATTTAACTGTGGTTTTCCTCTCCTTGTGCCAATGGCTGGCTGCTGGAAATGGTCGGTCAATGTGTTGAGACTTTTTTCTATGGAGCATTGATTATAGGCAGGGAGGTAATCGGTTCTTACCTGATGAACTTTTAAAAGGAAAGTATTTTTCTGTGTTTCAGAGACTGCTGTCTTGACTATCCCCAGGATTCAGTAACGCCTACACTAATTGTACACTGTTCTGAGTGAACAGGCACCACAGACATAACTCACAATTTCTTCCTCCTAATTTTTGTTTTCCTACTGATTTTTTTGCACCTTTAAATATTGACAGGGACTCATAAAGGTTAACACAAAGTGTAGACACTTAGTGTAATCTTTCTGACTGACCAGAAAGCACAAAAAAAAATTGGTAGGGATGTTCTTGAATACATATCATGTACACTTAGTGTAGGCTTTATTGAATCTGGCCCTTATGTTTTTGGTGATGACTGAGAGGTACAGCTTTTGCATCTCTGAGAATGGAGTATGCTGTGGTGTACCTATGCCCCATGAGTTTTTATGTTTGTACATTTACTACTAAACTGAAAGACTTTTGGTTTGTACTGATAGTTTGCTGGTTGGATTTGGTAGTTGTTATGGGGTTGCCACAGTTAGTATGTTTTTGGCCTTTATGCTACTATTTAAATTTCAACAAAAATAAACTGAGCACAAACCGTGTATGCCAATGTAAAAAAAGAATAAAACTAACAAACATACAAAATGGATGCACAAGTCTTCTTCTGGTGAACGCAGCCTCTGAAATAGTTTACTTCATGAAGCGGTCGTTGTAGCAGTTGTTAGTACTGCGTATTGCTATTTCTGACAGTATTTTACCAGTGTATATTTGGAATGCAACTGTCCTCTTCATCCCATACATCTCAAGCTTTCCTCCCCCTTTACTCCTGGCTAACCTTCTTACCTTCCTAACCTCGCTCTCAAATGTAGATCGTATATGTAACTAAACAGTAAAATCTAGCTATTATGCTATATGCCTGTCTTTTTCTCCTGAACAAAACTGTAATTGTTTTTTTTTTTCCTTTTTTTGAATGCAACCTGTTGTTTGTAATGCAAACTGTCTTTGAAATTATTCATGTAAGTAAACTTTGTTTTTGTGGAGCTTTTCTTCCCGAGCCTTCACTGAAAATGGGTCCCCCAAGCCCAGTGGACCTCCCCGGTCATCAAACTGGAATAAATAAATAAATAAATAAATAAATAAGTTACTTTATTGCATTTTAGTTTCATGTTTGGACTTAACACTGTTGTAACATTGTCTGAGTTTTTGTTTTTGTTGTAGAGTGGTTTGATATAAGCAGTAAAATAAACTTGAAATTAAACTTTAATTGTGTAGGTGTAATTTCAGTCAGTCTACACACATCTATAGCAAGGGTTTGGGTCAAACCTGTTAGTACCTCAAGGGCTTCTTTCACTGTGCTTCAGTGTGTCACACTGTACCTTTTCAGGCTTCTCAGCTGTTCATCTCATAAGTTTGTGGTCTACAGAGTAATAAATGGCCAGAAAAAAAGATATATGTTCACTTCTAACAGGTAGTACAGCATATAACATTTGTAATTCCTCTAAGTTTTCTGAGTTAACATGCAGACTTGCCGTATCTTAAAACTCTAGCACTACATGTTGTAGCCACTGGCTCCACTGCCACAGTAACACATTTGAGATGATGCCAGTCACTAGTGCAATATTCATATGTCTGATATACCTTCTAGTAGTACAGTCACATCTTCTCTATGGAGTCAGTTACTGACATCTGAGACATCTCAGCAGGTTCCCTTCGTGAATTAAGTAATTCTATAGGAAGTCTGGCAGCCCTTGTACAGGTGCTGTCTGAGCAGATTACTGATTTGGGCAGGAATTTGTGTGCCCTACCTACAACATTTGGACAAGCGAGCGGCTTACAGGGCCAGTCGCAGGATACCATTGAAAGTTCTATCCCCCAGCTCAAGGAAGTCCCATTCCTGCCTCTCTTGCATCAACGAGGACTGGTATTGGATGACCAGAGGCAGTGGGCGGTACTAATGGTTTGTCTGATATCGGAAATCGTTTGGCATCTTTTTCCTTATCGGAATGGATAAACGCTGGACCATCTAGTGAATTCAAGGATTTTGGTGACACCAGTAATGCCAACAACTATGTAGGAACTGTGGATGAACAACTTGGACATCTTGAAAAGGAAATCACCAAATACCGTAAATTACAGGTGGAGAATAATTATTTAAGGGAATGCTTATGGAAGGAGCATGTACCCAAAGGATTGAGGACATGGAGGTTTCCCTCAGGTACTGTTCAAGGCACTGATTTTTACAAAGAACTTGTTTCTGTGTTCAATAGACATAGTTGTGAATTAGTTGAATGCCTGATGAGGGAAAACGAAAGGAAAATGGTAACATCTAAGAAAACTATTGACGAATGTGATGCTATTCTTAAAAACGATTTAGGTTTTCCACAAAAAATTGACAAATATAGGGTGATGTTTGTCAATGTAGATAAATATGTGGAGGATTTGGTTAACAAAAAAAAAATAAGAAATTGCAAAGGGACAGAAAAGATTATGATGCTGGTAAGGCTTATCCTCCACCTAGTGGATATGGTAGAGTACAGCAAGTTAATATTAGGGAAAATATGTATGTAAATGATTATGTTGACCAAGATTTGAGGGAAGAAGTTGAAAATGATAATCTTGACATTGTAGCCCCTTTAGACATGCCCCTGAGGAGGTCAGAACGCCTCCAGAATCGAATGAGGCAACCCACCCAGGACAGGGATGTCGAGAACAATGGGAACTACAGGAATTCATTTTCCAACAGGGGACGGGGGAAGGTGAACAACAGGTGGTAATGGATTCTGTTACACAAATGTCAACACATATAGTTACCAACAAAGAGGGTGATTTCATAATATTTAACTTAAGTGATGTCAATGTTGATTTTAAGTGAGCCGAATTATTCTAAAAGGGGCTTAATTATGTTCCTGTTAAGATTCCTGCTGTAGAAACTGCCCTTTTGGAGTTAAAAGTTTTTGTGAGGAAACTCAACTTGTGTATTTATTTTGATAATGAGTTCGATAGTACACATGCCACTCAATGTAAAAACTTGAGTACATTTAACCACCTTTTACACCCTTTGTTACAGGTGTTTGAAAACCTTTGTGGTAATCAAGTTAGAAATCTTATTAAACATAAGAAAAAAGATTTTACAAGTGAAGAAAGTGAACTCTTAAAAAATATATGTGACATTATGAATATCAGGGTAATGAAACCTGATAAGGGAGGGGGTATCGTAGTAATGGAAAAAAGGATGTACTTAGAGAAAATGCTTGCGCACTTGTTCAGTGATAGTTATGAACAAACATCACTGAATGAATTGAATTTAGCCTACAGAAACATTGATGTTATTTTGAATGACTTGCTTCTGGATGGACAGATCACCATAAGTGAGTTTAACTTTTTACAACGGAAATCACCCCGGATACCGACCATTTTTGGCATTCCAAAAATCCACAAAAACATTGTTGACCCTCCGTTGAGGCCCATTGTGGATGCTAAGGCATCCAGAACATTTAATCTGGCCAGATTTGTGGATTTTCATTCAAAAAATGTGTTGGACAAACACCAACATGTCCGTAAGGACTCCTGGGATTGTTTAAGTAAGATTAAAGATATTTTGTATTGTGAACATCTGATCCTGGCTACGATAGACGTTAAGGACTTATTCACTGTTATCCCTCACGACATTGGTACCCAATGGTTTTACGACTTTCTATGTACTAATACCGCCTTTGGCCACAACAGGATTTTAATGTTTAGAATGCTTATAGAGGTCAACTTAGAGAATAATTTCATTGTGTTTGATAATCAGTACTTTAAATAAAAGGTTGGTATGGCAATGGGGGCAGCGTGCGTCCCTTTATTTGCCAACATTGTGCTCATTCAATGGGAAACAAATTTTCTTTTTAAAAATGACCTATTCAAATTTTGTAAATTTTATGGTCGCTTTCATGACGACATCCTGATATTTTGGGATGGTTCTCAAGAAGCCTTGGACAGTTTTTTTGAGTTTTTGAATAACAGTACAACTTTTTTGTCCTTCACCATGGAATCTGCCATGGACACAATACACTTTTTAGATATCAAAATCACTAAGGACTATGTCAAAAAAGGTTTAATTTGACCATTTATAGAAAACCTACCTTCTCTAATACCTTGTTACATTTTGAAAGTTGCCACCCCCCACACCAGAAGAAGTCACTTGTCAAGGTGCAGGGGGTGAGGATAGCACGGATGGTCAGTGACTTCAAACAATTTATTGATGAAATTGATACACTGAAATCTATGTTGATTAAGAGAGGTTACCCTGAAGTTTTTTATTGATCCCATCCTGCAGAAAGTTATTATAAAAAGAACTGATGGGTATTTTGTTCCCCTATTGGGTACTAACTTGTCAACCACAGCCACACACACCTTTGATGGTGGGTTTGGTAATTTGAGCTCTATGGTTACTGATAAAGGCTTTAATAGGGCTTTGATTTTGATGTTTAGTCCCGTTTTTAATGATATTAAGGAAATTATTAAAAACAACTGGTGCATATTAACTGATGTGCAAGAAGGTAAAGTCAAAATGGGATGTAGGTCATTGGTGATCTATAAAAGAAGTTCCAACATTAAAAATATGTTGGAAAGGAATGCACAGAAAAGTGGGGGTGGTCGTATGAGAAGATGCAGACACTGCCCCCAATGTTGTTACATTCTTGAAACAAATGTTGTTAATAATGACGGTTATGGTAAAGTGAAATTAACACACAAGTTTAACTGTATGGCAAAATGTTTAGTGTACATTGCTATCTGCCAACTATGTGGTAGGTTTTATATTGCAAAAACAAAAAATGCATTGAACAAACAGATATACCAGCACATTTACGACATTCGTAAAGTCAACTTGTCTAATGCTTTAGCTAGACATGTTTTTGAGCACAGTGGCCTTTGTTTCAGATTTTCAGGTTTGGAGCAAATTATTGACAAAGATATGAGGGGTGGGCCTAAAGACATATGGTTGGAATACAGAGAGTTGGTTTGGCAACTCCATGTTAATGCTACCAACCCCCCCCCCCCCCCAGGTCTCAACGAGACCTTGTCTACTTCCAGTTATCTAAAATTAAAATCAGAGTTTCATATTTGATCATCACTAAATTAATATTTCAACAGTTTTTTCAATTTACTCAATTTTATGTTTTGTTTGTGAATTAACATTAGTTGTAGTAGAGATGTTTTTATTAACGTTATGTATGGGTCTGATAATGTCAATGTAATATGACTGTGGTTTAATGGGATGTTTTAATCACATCCATTGTTATTAACAATATTTACGGGTACGTTGACATCTACATATTTACTTATTTACTTATTTATATACTCAAACATTCATATATTTATTTTAGTATTTGTATTTATTTCTAACTTCATTCAAATACTGTTTGATGTACATGCATTTTTAAAAATGAGTTTTTTGATACATACTTATATATTTATTAATGTTTAGGAATAAGAGTATGTTTATAGAGTCAATTTAAATATTTTTTGCTGTTTTTTTAGATTTATATATGTATTTTTTCAAAAAACGTTTTCCTTAAGAATTAATTGTTCAACTAATTGAGGGGAGTGTTTTTACGTACCATGTTTTTACGTACCATGTGACTATCATGGAAGGTATTTAAGTTTGTAAAATTCATTTTATGTGTTTCTGATGAAGTCTGAGGCTTAAGGCCGACAAAAGCGCTAAATCACTAAAGTGATTGTTGTGATACTCCATGTTTGGACCCTGCTTCTGTTCTGGATACAGTCACACCTATAGTTTGATGTTAGGCTTTAGTACCATCTGCATGGCTATGAACAGTGCTAACTCCAATTTATTTATTTATTTATTTGCAGTTGGTTTACCAGGATAGTCCATTGGGCCAAAAGAACCCGTTTTCAATGGAGTCCTGGGGAGAAAAGCTCCAATACAGACAAATTAGCTGCATACAAAAATTACAATAATGATTATACAGAGTAGAAGATAAAACATTTAAGCTCAAAATTCAAGAAGCATGCAAATCAGTACAGTATGATGAGGATTAATGAGAGGTAAATAAACTGAAACAGTAATGTGATATACATTCAGAGGAGTTATTCAAAGTAGACATCAAATAACATTACAGAGTAGATATTGTAAGGGAACATAAGCTTAGTTAGGTAGAGCTGAGTATCATAAGTGTAAAGGATGATGAGATATCATAAATTTATGAGGGGAGGGAGCAAGAACAATCCCATTGGGACCTCAGATATGTATGGAGAGATTTTTTGAACGTGTACTGGTTTGAGGTGGTACGAATGGATGGTGGGAGTGAGTTCCAGAGGTGGGCAAGGTTAAAGGATAGTAAGTGTTTACCTGGGGGATGAGATGGTTTATGGACTTCTAATAGGTTTTGATTGTTAGACCTTAAGACTCTATTTGGTAGGTGCATTTTAAAGGCAGAAGACAGGGAGGGACAAAGAGAAGGACTAAGAATGAGCTTGTGAGCGAAAGTGAGCTGTATATATGTGAGATGATTAGGTAGTTGGAGCCAGTTTAGGTTTTGGAGAGAGGAACAGTGGTGGGTGGAGGACCTGTGGCCATTTGCGAATTTGGCGATTTTATTATAGCAGGAGGAAAGCTGGTTTTTTAGAGAGGTCTGAAGATTGGTCAGTAATGGGGCCCCATAGAGAAGGGAGGGGATGAGAAAAGAGGAAGCGAGTGTGATTTTGGAGGAGCTTGTAAGGTACTGATTCTGACGGTAGAGCATACCTAGTTTTTGATGAGTTTTTTTAATATTTAGTTGTAGATGGGAGTTGTAGCTAAGCCGATTATCAATTTGTACACCTAATAGCTTAGTTTCAGACACTAGTTCAAGGGGTGAGTTATTTTGGCTGGTAATTGAGAAAGAGTTTATATTGAAGGAAGTGGATTTGGAGGGGGTAAATACCATAAGTTTTGTTTTGGAGGCATTGAGTGCCAAGTGATTTATTTTCATCCACTGTTCAGTAATTGAAAAAGCTTCCTGGGTAAGTGTTTGGAGCAGAGAGGAGGAGGTAGCAGAGCAGATAATGGTAGAATCATCTGCATATTGGATGATGTTTGCAAATGGAATTGATTTGTGGAAATCATTTATAAATATATTAACGAGGAGGGGACCAAGAATAGATCCTTGAGGAACTCCAGTGGGGGTACTAAGGAAAGGGGAAGTGGCCTTTTTCCAAATTACAGCTTGGTATCTATTTGATAGATAGCTGGAGAACCAATTTATGGAGGAGGGAGAGAGGTTAAGTTTTGACAGTTTGGTTAAGAGCAGATTGTGTGAGATAGTGTTGAAGGCCTTGGAGAGGTCAAGTAGTAGGGTAGAGACAATGTGGCCGGAATCACGTGCTGTGTTAACAGTTTCAAGGAAGGACAAGAGGGCTGTCATAGTGCTGTGATTTGGCCTGAATCCGTGTTGAGTAGGGGTTATAAGGTTGTTATCTAGGAGATGTGGCAAGAGCTGAAGGTGGATACACTTTTCCAGAAGTTTAGAAATAGGGGACAGGATAGCAATAGGACGGAAGTTGTTGATGTTACAATTGTTGCCTCCTTTATGCAGGGGGATGATGAATGCTTGCTTCCACAGTTGGGGCACAGTGCATTCATGAATGGAGCGGTTGATTAGAATGCTAATGGGATAGGCAATTGCGTCTGCGGCTATACTTAGGAAGTAAGAGGGAATGTTGTCAGGGGCATTAGTACATGGCTTCAGTTTCTGAAGAAGTTTCTTTATAGTGGAAGTGGGTATAGATTTTAATGAGAATAGAGAGGAATGAAGAGAGAGAGAGAATTTGAGGGGGGTGCAAGTGATGAGGCAGTTAGAGTAGTGGATAAGGTGGAAGATAGGCAGTGCGAGGTAGAATTGGGGATAGGGTTGTTAGTGGGAGAGGGAGGGGGTGTATTAGATAGCGAGGTGGGGCATGTGAAGGAGTTGGTGAGTTTGCTAATAGAGTCGATGAAAAAGGAGTTGAACTGTGTAGCTAAAACTAAGTCTGGGATATTTGGGTCTGGGGTTGGGGTGTGTGGTTTGCTGGGGTTAAGGAGGGTGGATATCCCCTTCCAGAATCTTTGAGGGTTAGTTTTATTATTGTTTTGGAGTAAGAAGAAGTATTTTTGTCTATCTGAGGTTATTAGCTTTTTTACTTTATTTCGAAGGGTTTTGAATGCAATATGTTGTTCTGGGGTCTTATTTCTCAGATAGAGTCCCCAGGCTTTGTCTCTAAGGCGCATGGTTGATAGTGTGGTTTTGGTTAGCCAGGGGGCTGAATTTGTTTTGATTCTTTTTGTTCTTAGAGGGGCTTGGGAATCAAGTATTCCTAAGAATGTGGAGTTAAAGTGAGCAACTGCTTCTTCTAAGGGAAGTGTCTTTAGATTGTTCCAATTAATTGCTTTCAGGGAATCTACAAAGATTGATGGGTTAAAGCTTTTATCACTACGAGTAGTAATGTAGTTGTGGGTACGGTAGGAGATACAGGGGAGTCGATGAGTAAAAGTAGGCAGATGATCACTAAGAGGGTCAGGAAGAGTACCGCTATCTGAAAAATAGTGGGGGTGTGACACTAGGATCCAGTCAAGGATGGTGCCACAGGAGGGGTCTTTTGATGGGTGTGTTATGGTGTTGATTAGTTGGGAAAAGTTATATAGGTTGATGTTAAGAGGGTTGGTTAGAGACTGGATGGAGGCCCAGTTAATATTTACATCTCCTAAGATTATGGTTTCATTGCTAATATTGTCAGAGAGCCAAGAGAGGATATTTTCAAGTGTAGGAATATTGTCCCCTGGGGGGATGTAAAGAGATGCTAGGCATATGTGTTTGTGTTTATTAACTTGTAGGAGAGTGAGGAGTACTTCAGCATTGTTAAATGTAGGAGTAGGTTTGTCGTAGGGGGTAACTAGCAAGGAAGAGGAATATAGGAGAGCTACACCACCGCCTTTCCTTTGGGTTCTGTCTTTTCTAATGATTGAATAGCTGGGTGGAGTAATTTCAGAGTCAGAGCCAATACCTGAGCCACTCCTATGGGAGAGTGTCAGGCTTCAGTGTTGTAGTAACATCTCTGGGATTGCACCAGGGTCAACTGTCAGAATGATGCCTGTAGGATCATGTCAAGCTCTAATGCTGCTATGATACCTGTGGGATAGAACCGGCTCTATTACCACCTTTAAATCAGTGGCATATCACCCGGCTTCATTATCCTAATCATACCTCTGAAAAGGTACCAGGCACTGCATTACCCCATCACAGGAGTACCTTAGTTACTTGTGTGATAGTTACAGTCTTTAATATCACAGTCACACCTGTGTAACTGTGTAATGGTATCAGGCTCCAATATCCCAGTCAAATCTATGGTATGGTGCTAGGCTCCAGTACTATAGTGCGAGTCTCCATTGTCATAGTTACATCTCTGTGAAAATGCATGGCTCCATACCTCTGCTATGATGTCTGGCTACAGTACCCAAATCTCAGTTCTGTAAAGGTGCCAGTGTCTGGTATCACAATAACACCATTGTACCTGTGTAATGGCTTCAGGCTCCAACACCCCAGTGAAGCTAATATGACTAAGTGGCTGATCGATTGATTTCAGTTTGATAACCAAGTAAATGGACTTGTCAACAGACCCTTTTCAGTCCTGACTAGGGCACTGCAGTGCAAGACACAAGTAGAACATTATACATAGAATAAAGAACACATAGATATGTACATAGTACAGTAACAAAGCAGAGACAATATATTTGTGTGTTATTTACAATTATAAATGCAAGTGACATTTAAAGAATGTACAGTTAAGGCAGGCATTCAACCAGTGCTCTTATTTTTTATACTACAGACTATTCTGTCAGTTATCAGTGAATAATACAGTCTAACAAATTCATAGTCTTTTGGCTTAATTTTTTAGCTTAGTATCATATGTAGTTATTATTTCAACGGAATATTGTTTTTTTTTCTTTTTTTATAAAGAAATAAATGGATGCACAGCAAATTTCTTCCAAGCTCTTTACAAAAAAAGACATGACTACAGCATGAACTGTAAGGATTAGCCATTATAATGGAAGCAAGAGCATTCTGGGTCCTTAAACGGACATTCTTCAGTTTGTCTCTAAATAATTAAAGTGTCCCTTGCTGCCTCTCTTCTGCAGGTAGCCAATTCCAAACAGGTGGGCTTAGCCTAGCCCCAGCTGTTTGAAACTGGCTACCTGCAGGAGAGGCTTTAAAAGGAGGTCTAATGAGGATAATACATACTATATTTCTAGCTGTCACCCATAGTGTAGTTAGGCTGCATAGTTTGTAATTTTGTTTTTTAAAGAGAGGGGACAGTGTCCCAGTCTTAAAATCTTGTAGATGTGGCAGCTAATTAGAAATGTAGTTCTGTCACTTACAACTAGCCAGTTACACTGCTGTACAGGTTGCAAAGGTTTTGCAAAAAGAACAAATCTGCAGATTATTTTTACAGTAGTTTGTATTTTACGTGTTTGAGCTGGAGTTTAAGATTACAAGAGAGAGCCCATATTTAGTTTAAGGGATACACTTTAGCTAAAGAAATTGTGAGTTATAGTTGTAAAGAGGTGTGAGATTCTATAGCATAATTTTAGTTGGTAGAGTCTTTTGCTAATAATACTGTCAATGTGCTTGTCTGTTGAAAGATTAGGTAGGGTATAAGGTGGTAGTGAGTTGCTGTATCTATCGGTAGCAATTAGATTTGGGGAGTTTTAGTAGGGTGTCAAATATAATTTTAGACTTCAGAGATTGATTAGGAGCATATTCTTATTTATCCAGTGGCATAAATCAATAAAACAAATCTATAGCATGATGCTAAGTTTCATTTCCATAGTGTCAGCTTCCAGTCACATTTACATCTAGTGATAATGTCTGTCTCCAATATCCCAGTCACACCTCTGCCACGATGTCTGGTACCAGTACCTCATTCAGTATCTGTGTTATGATGCCAAGGTCCAGTATCATAGTCACACCCTAGGATAGTGCCAGTTTGCAACACAGTTACACCTCTGAGATGATGTCTTGCTCCAAACCCTTATCGCACCTCTGTACTGATGTCTGGTGCCAGTACCTGAGTCACACCTATGGAATAGTGCCAAGCTGTAATATCATTGTCACTCCTGTTGGGATGCTGTACAGATACCTGCACCTCAGTAACATGTCAGTGTAAGCATTCCCCATAAATCTGTCTCCCCTAGCTTCTAACTCTCCTCTAGTTCCATCTCCTATCCCTCCTTTCAACTGTGTTCCACTTCTCATTTCAACAGTTACCAAAAACTAATCACATGTAAATATGATGTTATTATTTGTTTAACTTCATTGTATTAAGATTGTATGCTTTTTGTATTGTGTACACTGTTTGTTACTTGTCCATTTATTAGTACTATGGATGTTAGTCATGCAATCTATATTGGAGCTTTTCTCCTCGGGCCACCACTGAAAAGGGGCTACTTAGCTCAGACTGACATTCCCGGTCATCAAATGCAAAATAAATAAATAAATCTGTAGGATGATGCTAGGTCTAGTACCGAAGCAATGTTTATGGGATGGTGCCTTGCACATTGTTCCAGTTTTCATGAACAGTAGACTTATTGACTTGACACATGGCTTCAGTACCCTTGTCATTCCTGTGGGTTTATTCCAAAAATAAGTAACTCCAGGCATTTCTGACAACAGCAGCAAGGCTCCTTATCGTAGATGATTTGTGGAATCATGGCACATGTCAGTACCAGAAGCAATTCTGCAATGCTTTGAGATATTAATTCCAGAATCTCTGTAAGGAATCATAAAGTTTATGAGGATGGTTGATAGTGCAGTTGATTTTTATAAATATTTTCATTTCTTGTAATACAAAACTGATGTATATCTGTCGTTCCTCCATGCACATTTCATCATTTGCCAGAAATGCTAGTGCAGCTGCTCATTCTCCGCACTTTGACCTGCAACACAGGTTCATAGTTCATAGGTAAATATTAGGCTTGCTGCCTTTGCAGATCATTTAAAGCCTAGCCAATTTCCCTTCAAAGGTGAGAAACAAACCCTGTATTTTTGAATGTGAGGTAAACTCTTTAACCATTACGCTAACCTCTGACACCCCCTGCACTTCTCCCTCCTCAGCCTACATAGCACACACTTTTGCCTCAGTCTCTTCTTGTCACATGGGACTGAGATGAAAGTGTGAATCTCATGACTCTGAAGGCCCAGTTCCTTGATAGTAGTGACTGGAAAGATAGACCTATCCACAGCACTTGTTTCCTGTTCTGTTTTTTTCTGAAAACATTTCTGTATAACAAACGCTATTCTCCACTACAGTCATCTAAGCAGAATAACAAATAAGATCCCTGCTTAAGACAACCTACAGTTAAACTGTACTGTAACAGTGCTAAATTGGTAACCAAGCATGTGCCATGAACGTCATTTATTTTCTGCTGAGATGTGGTAGAATTTAAATTATTAAAATTCGGGACATATTTTTATATAATTTGTTAAGGGACATTTTTTCAGTGGCTGTCTGGGGCTGGTGGGGGAGACTACAAACTGGAAATACGTGTACATTTTCATTTTCAAAACATTTTGGCTGCGTTGGCAAATGATTAACTGCTTATTACAAAGTAAAGTTTTGGTCTTTAGATACCATGCATTCTAGCATGTAGTAACTCATCTGCAAATTATGTATATTATGTAATCTATTTAATTTTGCCAAAATTTAGTAACATTTTAGGTTAATATAATCAGTCCATGCTGTATTTTAGGGAATAAAACACTGCAGCCCTTCATCTAAGTTTACTAAGGCTGGTTCCAAAGGAGCTGAAAGTTGTGCAATGATATGAAATACATTTTTTTAACTGAAACAGCTGTTCCATAAGGTCAACACTAGCAGTAACAATGCTTTAAAATCTCTTCCTCTGAGCAGTGCAAGCGTATTTGCTTTTTAGAACCAAATTTGTATATGAAAGTCATAATGATACATAATGAGCCTTGTAAAGTATTTTATAGCTTTATGTCAATTAAAGTATAAGACACAGAAAATTAAAAATCATTATGCAAAGGAGTACAGAAGGCTTCAGGCCCTCTAGCCCTTCCTTTTGGAATTATGATTGGACTCTTAGATAAAAACAAACAACACATTTTAGGAAGTAATTTTTATTACTCATTTCCATGAGCAGTTTATATTGCTTCACTGTAGAATCTAATTACCGATTTTTGTGTGTACGTATCATTTAATCTCTGCATTTATTTTAATATTGTTATCATTGTCTGGTTAGCAGCAGTGGTTCCCTTGCATAAATGTACCGTAAGAACCAACAGGGTAATTATTTTTATTTCTGTTCTAAGGAGGGTCATGGAAAGACTCAGCTTAGCACTCTGTAGGATTTATAGAGCACTAATTCTCTGGCAAGTGTATTACCTCAGGATTTGGGACAATAATTAGTCACAGAGTGGGTCTGCTACAACTGTTCGAGTCTTGACTACTCAAAGGCCACAATTTTGCAGCTAGGGACTTCTGCGTATTGCAGCTCACAGAGGCCAAAGCTGAAGCTCAAACTTAAATAATGTGCTCAAACAAGGTTCTGCAGTTGTGTAGAGAAAGTAGAGCTGCTGCACCTTCGCACTTTGTCCGAACGTTATTTGAGTTTCTGTCTGGTAAGTCCAGTAGCCATGGGAAGGGAGTGGGAGAGGTTAGGAGTACAGAAAAATTTAGACTTAGGGAGCGAGAGGGCAGCTTTAGGTTTAAGGAGTGGATGGGTAATTTAGGGTTAGAGTTGTCAGGGAACTTAGGTTTAAGTGGAGAAGGAAAGTGAAGTTTTAGATTTAGGGGTGATTTAAGACTTTAGGTTTAGGGAGGGGGAGAGGAGATTTAAGGCTGAGAATCAATCAGTGACTATTTTTGGGGGGAGCAGAGTTTTAGGTTTAGGGAACGATTGGGGACTTTGGGTTTAGAGGGGAAGTGGAGTCTTAGGGTTAGGGAACAATTGGGGGACTTCAAGTTTAGGGAGGAGAAGTTTTAGTTTAGAGTGTTTTCATGAGAATTTAGGGAATGAAAGGGAAGTTTTACAGTTAGGGTTAAAGAGCAAGGATTCATGATAAGGTTAGGGACTGGGTGGGAGTTTTATGGTGAGAGTTAGGGATCTGATAGGGTGTGAAGCAGGAGTAGTGCCTGGCTAAAGGACACCATTATAAGCATGCCAAGCTGAAAACAACAATGCACACTTTTTCTTTTTTTTCCTCTTCCTCTCATGTTTATCTGCAGTGAATGTTCTCATGGTGAACAGGAGATATTTTGTCTGCAGTGAATGTTCTCATGGTGAACAGGAGATATTTTTGTTTGTCCAGTTGACAAAAGACAGGGAAAGCTGGTGATTCTCTAGACGTGAGGGAACCCCCTTTCTAATATAGCAAAACAGGATGTAATAGCAGAATGTAATGGCTATAAGAACTTTACGTCACACATGGGATTTAAATCTTCATGGAAAACAGATGTGTTTTCACAAACCTTGGAAACTGGTATGCTAATTTATGATTTGTTTCCCTAGTAATGATGATGTCAAGGCCAGTGAGAACTGGAGAAGGATTTTGCTATATAATTATATGATATAGCAGTTTTTCTTGTTGATGATGCTTGTCTTGTGAAACCTATGAATATTAGCTATTTATTTTTAGGGATGGTATTCTTGTAGGAGCTAGCCAGAAAACTTGGATATCTGGCACTTAGTTTCCTGTATTCATCCTATCTGTGTTTATTGTGTTTTTTACCTTTTTGGTCACAAGGTGAAATATACAGACATTTGGTTATGTACAGCAGTTATACTACTTTCTATTGAGCTTAGCTAGGAACATGGAAAATGAGTTCTAACAGATTTGTGAAATGTCGGTAGCTCAGCTCATAAGGGAATGCAAAGACAGATGAGTGCAGAAGGCTAAAGGGCCCAGAGAGGAGATGGTGGCAGATTTGTCCACAATGCAGCTTGAAGAGATTCTGCAGAAGAAGACCAAACAAGGACAGTGGGCTCCATCCTAGGAGAACTTTGCAATCCAGCTGGAGTTGCAGACTGGCACTGGAAATGAAGTGCATGGAACTCGAGGCAACTGAGCAAATTTTACAGCAAGAAGCACAGGAGAGTAAAAACAATGTCAGCAAGAAACGGAGATGCTTATCCTATGCCAGAAACTCATTACTCAAAGGGAGGGGAAATTCCAATCTAAAACCACCTAGTTAGTATCATTTCTTTCCTCATTTCAGGAGGATGACTACATTCTTTTTTTAAGAGCCTGTGACAGGGTAGATATTCAGCACCAAGTTGACCAAGGGCAGTAGATGATGTTTTTGACCTATGGTGGATATAAAACGTTTACACACCCCTGTTAAAATGCTACATTTTTGTGATATAAAAAAAATGAGACCACAATAAAGCATCAAAACTTTTTCCACCTTTAATGTGACCTATAACCTGTACAATTTAATTGAAAAACAAACAAATCTGTTAGGAGAAAAATATCAAAAAACGTACAATAAGCTGGTTGCATAAGTGTGCACAACCTTAAACTAATACTTTGTTGAAGCACCTTTTGATTTAATTATAGCATTCAGTCTTCTTGGGTAGCAGTCTATCAACATGGCATATCTTGACTTGGTAATATTCGCCCAGTCTTCCTTGCAAAAGAGCTTCATATCTGTCAGATTGCGATGCCATCTCTTGTCCAGACCCTTTTCAGGTCACCCTTCAGATTTTCTATCGGATTAAAGTCTGGTCTCTGGCTGGGCCATTCCAAAACTTTTAATTATCTTTGGTGAAGCCATTCTTTTTTTGATTTGGATGTATGCTTGGGGTCATTGTCTTGTTGAAAGGTGAAATACATCTTCATCTTTCTAGCAGATGCCTGAAGGTTTTGGCCCAAAAGTGACTGGTATTTGGAACTGTTCATAATTCCTTCCACCTTGACTAAAGCACCAATTCCAGCTGAAGAAAAGCAACCCCAAAGCATGATACTGCCACCACCATGCTTCACCGTGGGGATAGTGTTTTTTTGGTGATGCGAAGTGTTTTTGCACTAAACATATCTTTTGGAATTGTGGCCAAAAAGTTCAACCTTGGTCTCATCAGACAATAACACATTTTCACACGTGCTTTTGGGAGACTTGATATATTCTTTTTTAACTTTTAGCTGGGCATGGATGTTTTTCTGTGTAAGAAAAAGCTTCCGTCTTGCAACCCTACCCCTTAGCCCAGACATATGTAGAATATGGGAGATTGTTGTCACATGTAGTACACAACCAGTACTTGCCAGAAATTCCTGCAGCTCATTCAGTGTTGCTGTAGGTCTCTTGGCAGCCTCTCTGTCCAGTTTTCATCTTGTCTTTTCATCAATTTTGGAGGGACATCCAGTTCTTTGCAACGTCACTTGTCCCATATTTTCTCCACTTTTTGATGACTGTCTTCATTGTGTTCCATGGTATATGCAATGCTGTGGAAATTTTTTTGTACCCTTCTCCTGACTGATACCTTTCAACAATGAGATCCCTTTGATGCTTTGTAAGCCCTCTGCGAACCATGGCTTTTGCTGTAGCAGTCAACTGAGTAAATGTCAGGAAAATCCTACTAGGACAGCTGAACTTTATTTGGGGTTAATCAGAATCTCTTTAATTGATGGCAGGTGTGTACCCAAGAAGACTGAATGCTGTAATTAAATCAAAAGGTGCTTCAACAAAGTATTAGTTTAAGGGTATGCACACTTATGCAGCCAGCTTATTGTACGTTTTTTATTTTTTATATTTTTCCCCTAACAGATTTGTTTGTTTTTAATTGAATTGTACAGGTTATAGGTCACATTAAAGGTGGGAAAAGTTTTGAAATTATTTATTGTGGTCTCATTTTTTATATCACAAAAACCTGGCATTTTAACAGGGGCGTGTAAACTTTTTATATCCACCGTATGTCTTTGCATGAAGTAATGCATGCAGTTTCTAAACTCAGTGATGTTGACTTTTTAAATTATGTCTGAGTTAATGAATGCTTGCTTGTTTGCTTATCAACTAACTCCAGAACTATGTAGAAAAAAAGTTTAGAGAATACAGGAGAAAGGCAGATGAAAGTATGACTAAATATACTACAGAAATCAGCACTTATTTCCACAGATCTGGGCATTTCTAAGGTCAGCAAGGTAGTATAGGAAATGTATTCATCAGTATAGTAAAATAGCCACTCCTCTTACACACTTTACTGGGGAAAATAGAACGTATAAGGTTGCCTGGACATCAGTCTGTAAGCAAGAATTTTAAAAGATCAAGGAGGCTCTTAGTGTAGCCCCTCTATTAGCCAGTCCTGATTGTAGTCAGGAATTAATCGCACAAGTAGATGCTTCTAAATACTAGGTGGGGGCTGTACGTAGCCAGGTTTATTCAGAGGGGGAAGAACACCCCATTGCTTACTTCAGCCTCATACTTCAACCCAGGGAGAAATATTATGCAACCATAGAAAAAGAATGTTTGGATATGATTTGGGCTGTGCATAAAGTGCACTGTGGTTACAAGCCATAATCCTTCATAATGACCACATGGAACAAGTGGATTAATTATAATCCCTATAACATGGGTATTCAGCATCACTGTGGTAGTGCCAATATTAATTCAGGTGGACTATCTAGAAGGGGTATGGAATAGTGTTTCAAAAGACTGCACCCTTGTCTCAAGCCTTATTTCTTCAGGGACACCTCCTGAAGACTTGCTTGAGGTTTCTTAAAGGGGGGGGGGTAGAAAAATGTGAAACCAGGCATAATGCCAGGTTAAAAGAAACCATTATGTGCATACCAGGCTGAATTCTGTAACATATTCTGCTTCCTTTATTCTGTAACATATTCTGCTTCCTTTTTTTATTTTTTTTATATTTTTTTGGTCTCTTCCTCTCATGTTTTCTGAATAGAACAATTACCCTAGCATAAAGAATCCACAGATACCAGAGCACAAAATGCCTGAAAAAAATTTCAGATGCAGACATATTTTTGCAAGCTACCTTTTATACTAATTGGCCAGCGTTCTCTTCATAAAGGGTATGAATGTCATTGAATGCTGGTTAAATGATGCTTTGTTGTGCATATTTGTCAGTCAGTCTTCAAACAAAAACATAATGATCAACACCAGTGTTGAGCATTTGGTGAAAGAGCAGCTTAACTCTCTCGTACAATAGCAGGACTCATTACAGAAGTGCACAGTATTATCAAAGGCACCTATTTATTTTTCAGTTTCCAACATGCAAGACATGTTTAAAAAGAGTCCATAATCAGGGCCATAAATGGATTCTTTTTCATACTCAGTCACTACTTCTTACTCATCCCACTTGTGTTAAAAACGCATCTACCAATTCCTTCATGCAAAGAGCATTTTTATTAAATAAAATATTCCATTTCCATTGAAATTGCTAAAGACTAATAAATTGCTTCATTAGCAGCTTTCATCTAAAACCAATAGAATGCTTTTTGAAGATAATACCTAGCCATCTGTGCTGAGTTACTGTCCACAATAAAATATTTCTAAAAAGCTCTCAGCATTCCTTTCATCCACATGTTCTCCAGGTGCAGATGGCCTAAGGTTTAAATTTCTCAAACTGGCAATTAAAGTTGTAGTCTACCTATTAACCTTGCTCACCAACCACATCCTAGCCAAAATGAAGGTTCTTTAATTCTGGAAAGAATCAGTGCTCATTTCTTTGCATGAGGAAGACACAACAATAATCACTTTAGTTACGTGTGTATCTTCCCTCTTAGTTTTCTGGTTACAGTTCAGAAGCATGCCACCCTGAAGCAGTTTCATAATCAGCTAAAGATAATTGCTTTGCAAACACTCAACATAAATATTGCAGCTCTCACTCATTAGAATTGCAAACTTAGGCATTACTAAATGCATAATGTCCACCATGAATTATGGCAGAATGTCTGATCTTGTCTTAGTAGACACATGTATTCAACACTCTGTAAGGCACTATCTGTTTGTGCAAAGACTCAGGCAATGTTGTATACACCTGCTTTGTTTTCCTTACAATGGTTACCTGGTTTCCGCAACATTAGAAATAGTGGGTAGTCCCTTTTCTCTGTACCTACAATAATCACTACTGTGTTCCCTAAGGATACCTGTTGGGTCCTACACTCTTCTCTTTTTTATTAGTGCTGTATGCTTGCACTGCTGTCCTGTTGTATTATTTATTTATTTTATTTTATTTTATTTATTTATTTAAGTTTGATGACCGGGGAAGTCCACTGGGACATAAAGAGCCCGTTTTCAGTGGAGGCTCAAGGAGAAAAGCTCAGAATATTGCAAGTTACATATTACATGTTACAAAAAAATAACAAATATTTGTACAGAACAATTAAAATATTTACAGAAATATAATACATTATGTAATAAGCCTTTAGTGAGTTAACATTTAAACAGAAGGTTACTAGCCCTTTTGGAGGTTGGGTAAACTGAACATTTGCAGAAAAAGGCATTTTTGACAAATAAGCTCTTTGTAAGTAAATATTAAACAAATAGCTACTAGCCCTTTGCAGGTTAGGCGGACCATTTTGCATGGTGAGAGTACCAGAAAATTGGATTATGGAAAGTATAGTACTTTAGATAGCAGAGAGAAAATCAGTCCCTGGTAGGGCGAGACTGTTTTAGGTTGAGATTAAGCAACAGAATTGGTAATGATTTCAGTGCAGTGTAGAAAGAGATGGGGTAGAGAGGGATTTATGTTGGAGCATGACATGGGCATTCCCATATGGCTGATAGATGACAGAATAGCTGAGATTTGAAATTGGTATGGTTTGGAAGGTTGCGAAGGTGGGGGGGGGGGAGTTCCACTGCTTGGCTAAGGAATAGGACAGTAGTAGGTGACCAGAAGATCATACTGGTTTGTGGATCTGAGTTGGCGGTTGACTATATAGTTTTAAGGATGTAGTGAGAGATGGGCAGTTTGTGGGTTTAAAGATGAGCACGTAGGCAATGGAGAGTTATATAACTGAGATAGTCAGGGAGTTCAAGCCAACTGAAGGTGAGGAGGGAGTTTGGATTATAAGCCGAGGTGGAGATTTGTGAACAGAGGGGCACCATACATCATGGAGGGGAGCAGGAAGGTGGAAACCAGGGTTTGACAGGTAGAGGGGCTGAGGAAGTGGTTGTGTCTATAGAAAAGACCTATCTTTTGGTGGGTTTTTTTGATTGCAGAGTGGATGTGGATATCAAATTTTAGTTCTTCATCAATGATGATGCAAAGAAGCTTGGTGGTGGGAATGATTTCAAGGGGGGTGTTGTTCTGGCTCTGTAAAGTGAATGAGGTTTTGTCAATAATAGAGTTTTTGGTAGGGGAAAATATCATTAGTTTGGTTTTATTTGCATTTAGAGCTAAGTGGTGGGACTGCATCCAGGTTTCGGTTGTGGAGAAGGTAATTGGGTTTTTGCAAGGAGCTCGGAGGGTGAAAAGGCTGAGCAGATCATAGTCAAGTCATCTGCATATTGGATGAGAGATGACTCTGGGATGGAGTGCTGAAAGTTGTGAATAAACAGGTTAAAGAGTAGAGGGCCACGAATGGAACCTTGAGGGACACCTGTGGGTGTAGGGAGGAAGGGGGAGGTTGAAGTTTTCCATTGGACAGCTTGTTGGCAGTTGGACAGGTAGCTGGAAAACCAGGCAATGGTGGAAGTAGACAGATGTAGGGTGGGAATTTGGGATATGAGTAGTGTGTGGGAGATGGTGTCAAAGGCTTTAGATAAATCTAGGAATAGCATAGATACAAATGTGCCTGAGTCTCATTCAATGTTGATGGTTTCCAGAAAGGAAAGAAGGGTAGTGATGGTGGAGTGGCCAGGGCTGAAGCCGTGTTAGGTAGGGGAGAGGAGATTGTTTTGGGTTAGGTGTGTCATTAGTTGTACTTGGATGGTTTTCTCTAGAATTTTAGAAAGATGGGAAAGTATGGCAATTGGCCTGAAGTTGGTGGTGCCAGTATTCTTGCCACCTTTGTGTAGGGGGATGATGTAGGCATGGCGCCAGATGTAAGGGGCACATGATTCTTGTATGGATCTATTTCTAAGAATAAAGATGGGATAGGCGATGATGTGTGCAGATAGTTTGAGGAAGGTAGGAGGAAGATTGTCAGGTGCATTGCGACAGGGTTTGAGTTTGAAGAGGAGTCTTTTTATAGTGCTTGTGGGAATGGGAGTAAGAGTGTGGAGGGAGGTAGGTGATTGGGTGGAGGTTGGGATAAAGAGGGGCTGGGGTTGGAGGAGGGGGGTGGGAAGGAGGTGGATGGTTTGGCTATGCAGTCTATGAAGAATGAGTTGATCTGGGAGGATGTGTCAAGGTTGGAGAAGGTGGGATTAGGACAGGGGTTTTCTTTATTACCAGGGTGCAGAATTGATGTGATGGAGTCCCAGAATATTTTGGGGTTTGTTGAATGCAAGAACTGGAGTTTGGAGTAGTAAGCTTTGTGATCTTTAGTTATTAGCTTTTTTGTGGAGTTTTGGAGATGCTTAAATTCTAAGAGGGATTTTGGGTTTTTATCTTTTTGATGCTGTTTCCATTTTTTGTCTCTTTGTTGCATGGCTACTTTAGTTTCTTTTGATAACCATGGGCAGGAATTGGTTTGGATGCGTTTGCTTCTCAGGGGAGGCTTTCTGGTTGAGGAGGGTCAGGAATGAGTGGTAGGATACGGCATTTTCTAGTGAGAGAGTTTTTTGAGGGGACCAGTCAATACACTTTAGGCATTCTGAGAAAGTTTGGGGAATGAAAGAGAAGAGGTTGTGGGTTTGAATGTAATGGTGTTATTTTTGTAGAGGAGGTAGGAGCCTGTCAGCGAACGCAGGTAAGTGATCACTGAGAGGATCTGTACAGCTTTGGTGATTAGATTTGGATGAGTTGTTAAGATCCAGTCAATGATGGTTGCAGAGGTACCATCTTTATTTGTCTGTTTGGTGAATTAATTAGTTGGGAAAAATTGTATAGGTAATATTGTGGGAATGGGCATCAGAGTTAATAGTGGTCCAGTTGATGTTGGTATCACCAAGGATATAGGTTTCATTATTTATGTGGGAGGAGAACCAGGATAGGATGTTCTCAAGTGTTCTGATGTTATCACCTGGGGGGATATAGAGGGCAGCGATACATATGGATTTGTGGTTGTTTATTTTTAATAAGCCTATTGTAATTTCAGCATTGGCAAAGGTTGGAATTTTATTGGTGTAGGGAGTTATGGTATTGGAGGAGAAGTATATTATAGCTACTCCACCTCCTTTTTTGTGGGCACTGTCATTGCAAATGATTTGATAACCTGGTGGTAAGATTTCATGATCTTTTATGTAGAATTTGAGCCAGGTTTCAGAACTGGCGGTTATATCAGGGTGGTTATGGGAAAGCCAGCATGGAGGTTAGGGATTTTGTTTCTAAGGCTTTGAGCATTAAGTGAAGTGAGGCGAATGGACTTAGCTTTTGTGGGTGTAGGGGAGGGATTGGAGACATTAATGTTAGAGGTGGGTCCAGGGTTAGGATGGATGTCGCCTGCAAGTGAGAGAGAGAATGGGTGGAGGAGTACAGTGCAGTAGTGTGGTGGGGATGGGTAGTATGGGTGGAGTGATACTAGTGATTTTTTGGTATGGCATTTAGGAGATGAGTGTAGTGGGGGGTGGGGGTTGGGGAGTGAAGTAGCTTAGGTTTGAATAGATATGTAGTGTTGGAACTGAAGAGTTCATGTGAGATGGATGAGAAGGGGAGTGAGGATGATGGTATGAAGAAGTGGAGTCTGTAAGTGAGGTATGGTAAGGGTTGGGAAACTGTGTGGGACAGGTCAGACAGGAGAGAGAGAGATTAGTGGGGCTACTGGAGTAATTGTGACCGCTGATGAGTAGAGCGTTGCAGGAGGTGTTGTAGAGTGTTTGGTGAATATGAGGTTTAATAGGTGGGTGGAGTTTGGCTGAGGCTAATTGTGATTGGATTGGAGTAGAGTGGGGAGAAGTTTGGGGATGTATAAAAGTACAGATTGTTGGTGGGTGGAATTTGGGGGCAGGGTAGGGACGAATGCTGCGAGTAGAGCCAAGAAGGCATGATTGTCCAGAAAAAATAATCAGTGATTAAGACTCTGAAGCTGGGATAGAGCTACAGCCAGAGAGTAGGTTTTTCTGTTTTATATTTTCTTTTTATTATGTTAAGATTTACTCAGTAGGTATCAAGGAAACTTGAGAACAGGAGGATAGGGAAGTAAAATATGAGTAAGTCTGCCAACTCCATTTTACTTGTTGCAAGACAGACTCTACAAAGTATCTAATACAGCATTCAGCTCTGCTTCACACTTATAAATTGTGTGATGATAGGTGGTACTGCCAGCCATGCCAGGAGAAGTGGAGCAGTGGATGTATAGCTTATGCCAGCACAGCAAGCTAGAATGTTGTAAATAATTATATGTCATTTGTATATCAAACTGATTTGTATAGATGCTTGCACTGAAAATGTATTTGTGAAGTTTGCTTGTATTAAACTGTATCAACAGTGTGCCCTGCTGGAAGGAAAAGAAATGTACATGTATTATTGTAACTGAATTAAACAGAATTGTAACAGCATACACTGGAAGGGAAGAGGTTAATCTACCTGACTTTAAAATGTATCTGAAATTAAATTACTTTAAGGGTTATCCCGCAGATTTCAAGGGAGCCAGAGATGTAATGTCTGTGCTAGAGAATACGTTGTAGCTCCTGTAGGAAGAAGGGAAGTGTTTTATGGTTTTATGACTTCCAGCAGCTGCACCACATTTGAGCAATGCTCCTGTGTGTGTGTATTATTGACACGTAGGTGCTAAAACCTTGGCAGCTTCTAGTGTTGGTGATAGCATGGGAAACAGAGTCAGATGACCAGATGTATGTGATGTCATTCTGTATAGAAATAATGTTTTAGTATTAGAGGAGACTGAAGTCTCAGCAGCATTCTGTATTCTGTCTTGGATCTGACCCTTCACCCATCTTTTAGTCAATCAGGAATAGACACTGAGATTAGCTAAATACTGTTTTTCTATAATTTTGTGAAACTTTCTGTATGTGTTAATTTTAATATTCCCTGTGACTAAAACTCTGGTGTTTACTGTGAATAGATATTTACTATTTTCATGTTCTTGTATTATTTATTATTAAATATACTTAAATTACTCATTGTGGGTGGTTCTTTTAGAAAAATATTTGAGTTTTGAGAGTATTTTTACACATTTACTTGGAGATAATTCTGGGCACTCCTTTGGTCAACATTACCATTTGTATTAATATTAATTTCACTCAGTATAATTGGATACCCTTTCAAAAGCCTTAAAATAGCTGGCAGGAGTTTTAGTGGCAGTGATAACTACCTTATTGTCTGGCAGAAGGGGGCACAGCAGGTGAATCTGTGCCAGCGTTTCCCAGGTGTGTGTGTGTGTGTGTGTGTGTGTGTGTGTGTGTGTGTGTGTGTGTGTGTCTGTGTGTGTGTGTATGTGTATGTGTTTGTCTGCATGTGTGTGTGTGTGTGTGTGTGTGTGTGTGTGTGTGTGTGTGTGTGTGTGTGTGTGTGTGTGCGTGTGTGTGTGTGTGTGTGTGTGTGCATGTGTGTGTCTGCAAATCAAGTCTCAAAGAGAGTGTGTGTGTCAGCTGCTTAGAGCAGGGACACAAAGCACTGGATTCACAGAGAGAGCATGGGAGGACTTACTTGGAACTCCAAGCTAAGGACTCAACTCTAAAGTATGCCAGTGGGGAGTCTTATTGAAAGTTGGGACAGATATAGGGAGGAACCAGCCCCCAGACTGAGCATGTTCCCAGGGTGCTCTTAGGAAAATTGTGCTTGATGCAGAGAGGTCTGCATCTGGAAAAATTGAGTGTGCCCATTTGTATTCCAAATGAACTTCCCTCTCCAGTGTCAGTGATGAAGATTCAGGCTCCTTGATTACTAGCCCAGAGTGGGGTATTAACAGCTTTGTTATAGCATTGCAGCATTATCTTGTATTAATGAAACATTGCTGTTTCTTGGAAAAGTCTAAAATTACATTTCAGCAACCCAGAGGTGATAACCACAAATCACTAACCATTAGAAAATGCTAACCAGATCAAGTCAGATACAGCCATCACTTGGGATATTGCCATGAAACATGCCTCACTAACTGCCCAGCATATTTTAATCTGCCTGTGCTACATTGAAGCATTTAGTAAAAACGGGATGCGAGAAAGGAGTAAAGTTTTCTCTGGCAGCAACATTTGTGGCTCCATTTTTTGTTTGTTTGTTTCTTATTTTTTCTTATTTGTGCTACTAGAAAGGAGGACCAGATGGACAAAGATCTGATTGCATTCTCCCATCATTATCAGTAGCCAACCCACTACTGCCTTGTGAAGCTCCGGCTCCATTCACCTGCAGTGACATGGATTGCAGCTTCATGACTGGTACCTTACTACTATAGGCATTAGGAGGTCTTTAGGCAGGCTTACAGCAGTGTTTTTATTCAGTATTAACAGTTCTTACTCCATTCAGAAGGTCAGACAGATCGGATTACAACAGGCCATCAGTGAAGTTGGTAGGTGAGTGCTGATTGCTAGAGGCTTCATGCATGGGTTTTGTTTAAATAGTTATAATTTAAAATTAGGCAGTGTATGTGATGAAATACACTGTCTCTGATCTTGAAGAACTGTCACACAAATTTTTAAAGAAAAGCTGTCTGCTGTGCTTTTATAACAGAGTCTCCCAAAACTGTCCAACTCTTGTTCAAGTAATCCTTAAAGAGAATGATGGTTAAAGACAAGGAAGGAACATTATCATTTGCATGGTCTAGTTCTAGTTAGAGAGTTGTGTTACTTTCATAAAAAGACGATACTGAGTTTTAAATTTGAAATTATAAAGCCATATTCAAAGCAATGGTTAGGATATTTATTTCTGTTGTTACTACATGCACTGTTTCTTCTAAATTATGTGTTAATATATCTGCATATTGGTTTTCAAGACAGTAGGGCACCATGATTATTATTATAACAGAGTTTGTAATTATGTTTATAAAAGTATGCTACAGTTGTTGACATGCATTCAAAGCGACAAGGCCTTGTAGGCCTCCACTGTTAGGTTTCTGAATGTGTGACTAACAACTCCTTCATTTCTTCCATCCCACAGGAATGACTGGCATTCTAATGTCTGCCGCTGGCTTACCAGTATGTTTGACCCGTGCACCTAAACCCATCCTGCACCCTCCGCCTGTTAACAAAAGTGACATAAAGCCCGTTCCAGGTGTTAGTGGTGTCTGCCGGAAAACCAAGAAGAAGCACCTTAAAAAAGGTCAGTAACATAAATCAGGACTTTCATTTCTTAAATCCAGTATGTTATTGTTTATCTGTACCTCATCCTGTCCCTGTATGACTAGGAATGTAGCCAGAAATATGCTAAATACACAAGGCATCCTGATGTTGGAGCTGGAAGAATAAAAAAATATGCTAATTTATCAAATAAGGATTAAAAAAAGCGTTAACTTTGTTTCCCGTTCTTGCATCAGACAATGATAAATGCTACCATTTATGTGCCCTGTCACTTAGACTTCCATACCATTTTCATTAATGAATCCACTTGCAGAGAACAGTATTATTTATTTTTTTAATTAACCATTTCTACTGGTGGGGGTAATGCACTCTGTTTTAGAACAGTGAGGTAGCGGTTTGTGTTGTTATCTCAGTCCACGAGTATCCTAATCGGTTTCCCAGCAGGTGGGGTGCTAGCTGTAGAGTTTTTAGGCTCTCCTTACTCATTTGTAGGTTTTCTTTGGGGAGTCCATTTTTTTCCTTCATTCCAAAGGCATCCTGATAGGAGAGTTAAGGATCATGTAAACGTCTTGTAGATATGTGTGTGTGTGTGTGTGTGTGTGTGTGTGTGTGTGTGTGTGTGTGTGTGTGTGTGTGTGTGTGTGTGTGTGTGGTTGTGTGTCTGTATATATGTTATGTCCTACAATGGGCCAGCATCCTGAATTGGTTCATGCCTTATGCCTATTACTTACTAACAAAGACATGTAATCTTAAACAGGAAAAAATTTTGTTTCAAAGATGAATGAATGAATGAATGAATGAATGAATGAATGAATGAATGAATAACTGTCTCGGGAACTAGTTTTACATTTTAAATAAGAAGCTTGTAGCTGGTTCACAATCTGATCTTACATGGTATGTGTATTAGGTTTATATCGTGACATTCAGGATTTTGGCATAGTTTTCCTTACTTTCAGATGGCCCAGAAAATGCTATGGTAGTAATAGCAATACAGTATGAGAGAGAAGATACTGGATTGTTGCAGTAACAGTTGCAGTATATTGTCCTTTAACAACAAGTTTGTTTTTATGATAGCTTTTATCTGTGCTGCTTCCACTATGAACACTTGAGTTCCAAAAATTGATGAACACAAATGACTGAAAATCCAACATACTAAATAATTAACCTTTATTGTTGGGGGGGGGGGGCTATATCAAGTCTGTGGTCACACAAGAACAAAGAAGGGAGACAGTTCCAAATTTGAAGCAATCAGTATCTCAGGGAAGTTTAGATAAACTATTGTGCTTTACACAAACCTAAACCACATAATTTTACTGTGGTTCTATGTTGCAAGATGTCTTAGCTGGACTTGGGATCATACATGGTTTTGATTCACAGTAATTTTAGGAAAATCAAGTAGAAAATGTGCCATTGTGACTGTATAATGCTTATCTGCTGATAAAATATTTAATCTGCCTGAAACACTTCTTTTGATGAGCATTGATATTATGCGTGGACTCACTTTAAACATTTAGCTACTTTTTTATTTGCTAACATAGCTCTGGAGATGCTGGAGTGTAGTATAATTTCTGCTTGTATACTGTGAAGTCATCTAGCTGGAACTCTCGAACTGATGAGTTTAACATTTCTTTTGACTTCTAGCTTAGTTTCCTGATCCCTGGCATTCCCCCCAGCATTACAAATGCCAGGAGAATCTCCCTACTAGGTGAATCCACACATGGCCCTCCAAATCATGTTGGGTCTACGGACCTGTGTGATGCCAAGCTCCAAGAGTGGAATGGAAATTGAGTGGTAAACCATCATACTGTGGCTTGTAGGAGTTTTGTATAGTCCTAAGCCTCCTTCTCTGGAATGCTGATGTCACCAGCATTAGGCTGGTTGGCAATGAGAAATGATTTTGAGTGTGTGTTCCTGCTCGTTGGTTTATAGATTGGCCAATCCTTCTCTGTCCTCCTGCCTACTACCCCATTGTTCAACTTTGAGCTCGGCCTCCAACAGGGTTCAGATGAATGTCCAGCTCACTCTGTCTCCCCAGGGTAAGCATGCTCATCCTCCCTGTCTTGCTGTCAAACACCAGAGCCAATTATCAAACTCAGGTCCCCAGGGCTGTAGTCAGAGCTTTGTCCCTCTGTGCCACCAACAAGACTAATACTTTAAACTTTGTAATGCTATGTTCTGTCCTGTATACCTAATTGATGAAAACAAAAAATAAGACAGTTCAAACCTATAGTTCCTCTGTACTTTTTTCTTAGGTGAAATATTGCTTACAAAGGTTGTACTACACTTAAACTTCAAGCTCCCATAGGAGGTAAATGAACAGAAACACACAGCTCTAGTAATTGCATGACCAGTATTGTAAAACAAACAGATTTTTGCATTCTAATAGAATAAACAGTTCCAGTAGCACTCTGTTTCCCTTGTGCCCTACTTCTCAAGCAGCTGTCATGATAAGCCCTCCCAGTTGTTCCAGTCTCACCTTTCTTAACATTTTACAGTTCCCTTTCTGCACCTTAAAAGATTGCTCCCATTCATTCTCCTTCCTTCTGACATTCACTGCACTTCCTGTTTTTGGCAGTGTAGCTCTTTAACTACCATGTCAGTGTTATCACTGCTCTTCTTTGGTATCTCTTCCAATAACTGCCCTGTCTTCAACTCCAGACAGGCAACATTTCCAGCTCTGTTTAGCTGAAATGATATTTGCTCAACACTCATTTGATTTTTTGTTACATGCTTCTTCTGGAGTATTCTTCTATTTGTTTTGGAGTAGATCTTACATTGAAAGAAAATTACCATAATTAATCAGAAGATCAGAGGTGTGATTTAAAATATTGATCCAGTATCAAAATCACAATAGATAAGGTAGACAGACTTACGGTAACAGACATGAAACATTAACAAAGAGGGGAAAAACATTCATACATTATCTAACTCTTATTTGCTAGCAAGTAAAATTATGCGTAAATTAACTCAAAGCAATACACTGTGTGTTGTTCCCATTTATTGTGTTCTATAAAATTGTGCTGTTGCATCCAAACACTTGGTTCTACAGTTGAGTTCATAAGTAGGTACCTTCTGTGCAGAGTCAGCCCTTCCTTCCTATGTCTGTGTGGATTTTGACAAGGTTTTTTTGTTGCCTTCCATATCCTGAACATGGTTTAGGTGAATCTGTGATCCTTCAACTTCCCCTTATGTGTCTGTGGTCTCAGCGTGTGCCTCCTGCAATGAGGTATTAGTTTAGTTGCACTGTGTCCATTGAGCACCAAGACAGACTGCAGCTTCCCTACAGCCCTAAGCTGGTGTAAGCTAGTAATCAAAAACTGGATGAGTGACGGTGTGCATGGCTGTTCTTTTTCAATAAGACTGCTTTGTGTTGGTGTATGCATCTTTAGTTATGATCTGAATTTTTGTGTAATGGGTCAGAGTTGAAAATGAGCCCTCTGATTCAATCTTCTTACCTTAAATAAAGAAATTATGAACACACTAAAGTTAGCTGATAGCTGATATGTTGTTAGATCCATAAAATTGCTAAAGAGGAGTATGATTAGTTCACCAGTCTAAAGTACAAAACAGTGTATGCTAATGAGTGTCAGAATAAGTAAACAGTAGAAAGCAAACAGAAGGAGACTCCATACTGGAAGAGAATGACAGTCATATAATTATGTCAACAATAAAATAAAAGTCCATCACCAAAGATACAAAGGAATTAAGGTAGTCTGAAGCATAATTGTCCATCTTCAGGGTCCAAAGGAGTAGGACTGGTGATGGATACCAAAAGCTTTTTAACAGTTGGGCCACAAAATTAAATGCCTTGAAGTATCTACATTCCCAACTAATTCAAAAAAAATTGTCAGTTTGTTTGGGAAGTCCAACAGAAGTTTTTACATGTCCTGTTATGAAGGAGATGTTTTTGGAAACACACAAAAGTTGTCTATTGAATATAAGAGAGGCTTGTTTCAGCTGTAGAATGTGGAAACATAGGCCAGACCTTAGCAGATAAGGAGATACAAGAATGAGCTCGGGGGGGGGGGTGCTGAGATGTCGGTTACGTGATTTGGTAAGGATCTGAGTCATGATGGTATTAAACATATGGCAGACCTTTTATAAGCAAGAGCTACACAATGTGCTATAGTGAAGGCTTAGATGGGGCTGATGTTTCGAAGATAATCAAGAAGACTCATCAGGAAGCTGGTGGTTCTTGGCTCTGAAGTATTAAAGGGACTTTGGAGGTCAGAAAGTTCCACTTGATGTTAGGCAGCCTCTGATCTCCCAGTTCCTAAATCAGAGGAGTGTTTGTACTGATTAACTATGAGGAATCCATACAGAAAGAACCAGTTTCATTTCTGGAATTTCAGTGTCTATTTGGAGTGAGAAAAAGTGGAAAATGAGTAAAGTAAATGGTGAAGAGCCAGGGAAGTTGCAATTTACATGCTGCAGTCTTCCCTGTAACTTAACGTTTAGCTTATGCTGTGCACTGCAGAACTGCTGCACCTTGGAGAACAGGGCAGCCTGGGTTTATGTGTTGAGTTTCTGATGAGCAGGAAGCTAAAAAGAAATATAAATATTCTTGAGAAAAAACAAGTGTTAGAATGGGAACATTGCCCACTCAACTGGCTGCATTAAGTGGCAGCAGGAAAGACTTTTTTACATTCATTTTTGTATCTGAAAATTTTCTGGAGGCCTCCAAGGGGTAATGGACATCCTCCATGTGTATAGCATGATTCTTCAGAAAAAACACAGAGTTCATCAGTATACAAATAAATGAAAGAGATACCTAATGAGTGAAATACTGTTGATTATAGTGAAAAAGTAACTCTGGGCCCAATAAAATGAGTGAGGGGGGATATGGTACAGTCTTAGCTGGTGCTGTGTTGCTGACAATAGCATTGTCTTGTTTCATTGTTCAAAATAATTATACCATGTTATGTATGTCAGATGGTGTGGATCCATCAGAGAAAGGATTCTCTAAAGCTTATTGTTTCAGGCATCTTTAAGAAAAAAGTCAAACCCCAGTAAGACAAATGCATTGGTACAATTCATTAAAAATGCTACTGGATCAAGACTAACCTAGATATGATGCAAAAAAGACAGTAGTGTTTGATCATAAAATCAACATCTGAGTTTATCGTGTACAGCTGAAGTTGTTTGTTAGACTGGAATTGAGCCCTGGCCTTCACAGCAAGGTAACAATGGTCTTCATCAAAGCAGAAGGGAAAGTATGATGATGAGACTTATTGCAGGATATTCATAAGATGAGGGACAAACTCATGGAGTATTTCTATAGCTGTCTACCTACAAGACATTTTAGCACAGGTCACAGCAAGAGGTTCTCCTGTTCGATTCTCAGCTGGTGTGCCTTCTGTGTGGAGTCTGCATGTCCTCCCCGTGGTCGAGTGGCCTCCGAAAGACATGTGTGAATGGGTGTGCCTTCGCTGAAGGTTGGCGTCGGGCTGGCAACTCGGCACCATAAAAAGTGACTGCCAATCATTAGCGGACTGGAGTTCCGCTGTGGTGACCCCTAACCGGGAAAAGGTGAAAGGACAAACAACAATGCAGATGGCCTAGATTAGTTCCTTCACAGAAATTGGAGTTCCAACACCAGAAGTCCTAAGGGTGTCAAACTGGATAGTTAGGATAGAAAGTGGGACAAACTAGACATGATCAGTGCCATTCCTAGAAAGAGATGTATGTATTTTTTGTATGATATTTGGAGAACTTGAGAAAGACGTATGCCCAGGTCACAGTGTGGAAACCATTCTGGATCCCTACTTCATTTGATGTTTTACAAATGAGCTTCCTACCCTGTCACCTCACACTGAAAAGCCCTGGCACTATGAGCAACAACAATCTCATTTTTCAAAATCAATATCTGTAGCCTGCTGACCTTCAGCTGTGTCATACAAAGTATCTCCTCCTTGTAGAATACACGGAACCTGAATTTCAGCTATTGGATATTATCCATTCTCTATTTGCTGCATAACCAATGATTTTTAAACCCTACAGATTTTATTTAACTTTTACAAGGTAGTTGAGGGTTTGGGAGGAAAAACTTGGAAAGAGAGAGTACAGAGACCATTATCTTAAAAATCAGGCTTGTTTACTGCAGCTGTCACTGTAGCACTTGTGAATACCCAATCTCTCAATAGTAAATATTTTAAGATACTCATGAATGGCAAGTCCAGAACAAATCTAGATACCCTTGTTCACATCAACAATATTTAGATTCAACCCTGCCTTATTCCATGGGACTAACTTTTTTGTGTCTTATACCAACTCATGAATAATCAGCAGCTTTCATGTAATGATGACTTTAGAAAAAAATTCTTTGTCATCTGGTCTGCAGCTGTCTTCCTTGACCTAGTAATGTATTTACTGGTGATAACGATCACTATCCAAAGGAGGGAACAGTGTGAAAAGATTTCATCAGACAATTGCACCATAGCCATTTTAATAATGTCAGCAAATCAAATTCCAGACTGCAGACTGCTTAGCATGCTAGCTGGACCTTCTCCCAGAACCCATTAAATCATGAAAGCTCTACTGTAAATCAGATTGCAATTACATGTTGATATAGCAGATGTGTTCATATATTATAAATATATAGTTTGCATTTACCTACGTGTATTACTTGACTGTTTTACATTCCATTTTGCTTCACTGAACACCTTTCACTGTGTTTATATTGCTTTGGAACTTTGCCTTACACTTGAAACTTTGTAATATGCTTGCACTTTTGCTACTTTTTAACTACTTTGCTCACATTCTATTGTAACTCCTGGACTGTGGCTTAAACGAGTCCACAGTGAATCAGTCAACAACCCTGGTTACCAAACTAACAAACAAAACTAAGTAAATAAAGAGACAAACGAAAGCATACAACATTGCTGGAACTCCCAGGGAAGGTGGGCAACACCCTGCACAACCTTTTAGGGATACAGAAGGAGAAATACAACAATCATCAGGCAAAAGAACTGTCTGTTGGAGAAGTTTCAAAACAATCAGAGCCATAAGAAGATTATTCCAGTTAAAGAAAATATATCCTTGTCCGCTGTACTGTTAAACTCCCTAAAATGAGGAGGCATGTACTGCAACAACCTTTTGTAAATAAAAGAAAAAAATCTGTAGGCACCCTTGCCATCCATCACCTAATCTACAGTTCATGCATCCACAGCACTTCCTTTTGTAGCCTGGAGTCTGCACATTCTCCAAAATACCCAAAAAAGCATTTATGCTTTGATCAAGGGGTTAATGTGTTTGTGGCAAATGAACCTCTCCTGTACCATCTGGAATGAATGAATTGTGTAAATCCCCCTGCCATCAGCAACTTATGGCAGCAACAAAGATTATTGTTTATCCAAGCTCGTATTCTTTTGGTGCAGCGGAAGACAACAAATTCCTTTGTATACAGAATCCTTTTTTTAAAAAAACTGTGAGACATTTCTGATTTTTGGATGTAAAAATATTTTCTATTAATAATTGTTTCCTCAGCTAAGCTACATACAGTCAGATCTTTTTTAAAAACCTTCTCTGAGTTTCCAGCTAGATGGGTGTATCCTCCCCCAAGAACTGTGTTTTCTTTATCCTCGTATTTAGCCCCATAACAGCCTAACAAGGTACATGTAGTTGTTTCCAACTTACTTTATACCTAGGGAATGGCTACAGAGTAAAATTTTAAAAGTCTGCACTCGGGAAATGTATTTATTTATTTTATTTTATTTATTTAACATTTGTTTACCAGGAAAGTCCAACTTGGAACAAAGCCAATTTTCAGTGGAGGCCCTGGTAGAAGCACTCCAAACACATGTCTTTGTAATATGGGAGAAAGCCAGAGCACCCAGAGGAAAACCACATGGGCGCAGGGAGGATAGGCACCCCAACCGAGAATCGAACTGGAGAACCTCTTGCTGTGAGGTGACAATGCAATCTCTGCACCTTCTAATATGTGAATCCCTGTAGTTCACTTCCTTATTTCTGTCACTGCCATACTCATCCTTAGCCTAATGTAATACCAGAAAAACTTGATTTCATTTGCTTTCATATACAAATAGTCCTGTACAGTGGAGATATTAGAAGTAACCAAATGATATCAAATTTTGGGGAATATCACTGAGTTCTACACATACAGTTATACACAGTGTGTATGATCTTTTAGCTTCTTCCACCCAGGAGCTACTGTTTGGAATTCATCCTGTCTAGGACCCATCCACAAAGGTTCTCAACATTAGATATAGCAGACATTCTTACTCTGTCAGTTGGTCTGCCAATAGACCCTCTTTGACTGGTCAGAAATACTCTCCCTGTATCACCCTGCAGATAAGTGGTCTTGTGGCATATGTGGTTGTTGGAGTTTCCTTTGAGTCACACTAGTATATATTCATGTACCACTTGTTTAGCTATATAATGTCAAGTCTGTGCTTTTAAGTCTTGATTTTGGGAAAGTACTAGTGGTGTGGGATGGAGTCAGACGATGAGGCTGCATAATTAGCTGGTGCATTACATCAAGGTGTGCATTGTTACAAACACATGGATGTCACAGAAAGTGTGATTTTGCTGAAAAAATGCCAAAATCTGATTGGTAGAGAAGAAATACCCAATCTAGGACCAAATCAAATTAATAATATATATGTTAAAGCTGTACAGTGCTTTCCTGGTGATGCAGTTACCAGTGAGAAACACCACCATCTAGGGACAGCTAAGAATGACTTAGTGCTGCCTTTACTGTATCAGCCAGTAATAAAGTTGTGGCATTGGAGTTGGTAGTATATTATAGCATGCCTTTGCAGTAAATAAGGAAGGAGCTACTATCTGTGTGCCAAGGTACCTTACTGTGCAACTCCATTTGAGAAAGCATGCTCCAGGGTTTTGTGGCTATACAAGTGATTCTTGGGATCTATAAAAAAGATGACCCTTACTAACAACTTTTCTGGTGACCACAAATTGAGAGGCAGATTAAAAATTTAGCAAAAAGGTATATCAGATGCCAAATGGCTCGACATTCACCACTGTGAGTAGGTTTGCCCCTTCAAGAATGCATTTCAAAACTGTGGCAGTGCATTCATGTAGATTTTGCAGGCACTTATATAAATTTTTTCTTAATTGCCGCTGATGCACATTTAGAGTGGCCAGAGGTCATCTGCATGGTTTCAGCCACCTCTAAAAAGAAAGTACTGCTACTGGGGGCTATGTTTACAAAGAATGAGCTGTCTGAACACAGTGTGAGTGACAGCAGTCCAAAGTTTACATCCGAAGAGCTTAAGGATCTCATGAAACAGAATGTCATCACACATTTTATATCCGTTCCAAACCCTCCAGCCAAAAATAGCTTGGCATGGTGATTTGTAAAAATAGCATAAAAAGGCTATGAAGGCCACAACCTAAAACTATAGGATACAGCAACATGTTGTCAATTTTTTACTATAGAAGTACAACTCACATAACTGCAAATGCAACACCTAAGGTCATTCTTGGAATTGCTTAAATCTGATGTCATAAAACACATTCATAATAAATTATTTCAGTATTTGAACAAAAGGTCATTGAGACGTTTTGCCATAAGCTACGGACCAACCTAGAGTAACTCCGAAACTGATAATATGAGTCTAGGCCAAGTTGTTTTCCATGGCTTAGTCTTTTATGCGTACCATTGACATGGAAAAAGGTGTTTGGAGAAGAAAGGTGCACTGATAAGAGCAGGCATGCCAACCAAACCAGTGGCCTAGGACCTATTTCCAGGTACCTGCATTGTGAAGAATCACCTGATGGGGCAGTAGCTAACTGCAGTTACTTAAAGAAATACAGATAATCTGCACCATAAATGAGGAAAGATGGAGATTTCGAACTATGACCTTTGTAAATTTGCCAATGTCACAAGTGATAATTCAATAAAGGTGTTTGGGAAAAAACAACAACCTTCATAAAGAATGATGGCTAAACCATACTTTTACTCAAGGAAAGATGGGTGGGCCATACCATGTCAGAGAGACAGAAGGGCATGCAGTAGTATAATCAGAGAAGATTGGGTGGCCTGTACCATGACTAAAGGAGGGTGGATAGGTCACACATAACCAAAGAAGTGTGGGTGGACCATACCATGAGAAAGAAAAATGGATGACTATACCATATCATGAAAAGGATGGGTGTTCTATGTCATAACCAGAGGGGAATGGATGGGCCACACCATGATCAAAGAAGGATGAACTGACCATACCATGACTAAAGAGGGATTTCGCGGCCACCATGTGAGCACAGAAGGACTGTAATTCTTCACACTGACCAAATAAGGATTGGTAAGACATACTGGCCCCAAAATGAGTCACAGACCATAACCCTTCCAACATAAGGATGAAAGAACACTGACACATTTCAAGAGGGATGACAAATCCAGTTTCTAGTTGTAAACAGATGGACGTCCATATGCATTCCTCAATGATACGTAAAAAAATGCATACCAGTGACTTTGGAGGTAATGCATTCCAAACAAGGGATTCCCCCAAAAGATCCATTGCTAGCCCCAAATCACTTTAGAAATGCTACCCTGTGTGCCTTGTGAAACGTTATTATGAAGGTGGAATATGTATTAAGGTGACACAGTTGTGCAGAGGTTAGTGTTGCTGCCTTTCAGTGCTTGAATCTCCATTTCAGTTCTCAGCTGTGGTACCTTTTATTCAAAGTCTAAATGCCTACTCTCTGTCTGTTGAGTTTTTGCTGGATGCCCCCTTTTCCTTCCATGCCTCAAAGACGTGACTTAGATGAACTGGCAATATCCTAAATTGTCCATAATCATGTATGCCATGTGCGAATATGTTTACATGTGTGTGTGTGTGTGGGGGGGGGGTTCCTGCAGTAGACTAGTATCCTATCCTGTTCTGGATTAGTTCCTGCACTTTGTGCCCACTGTGTTCTGGGATATGTTCTGGTTCCTTATAATCCTGAACTGGATCAAGCAGGTATTAGAGAATGAAGATATTATAATAAAAAGTTTCATGTCTGCTGTTTTACATTGGGGTTCAAGGATATTGGTGTGAAAGTGAGTAATACTAACTCTGGATTAAATACCTGGTGTTCTTCCACTGAGATGCATGTACTTGAATAACAGCTTGTTTCCTATCTACTGTAATTAACAGTAGTTTCCTGCTGAAGGCTATATAATAAGTAACTGTCAGAGCATGTACATATGTATAATATGTATACAAGGATCTTCATGGAGTGTGCTAGTCAGTTGGTGCGCAGCAAGCATTTAGAACAATGCTAATTCCACTTGTTTACTATGTTGGTGACAGAGGCACACTGTGGGAAAACGCACAACTGGTAATAACATAAATTACAGAAGCAATGGCAGTATGTTGCTGATGCTGAGGACAGCACTTTTAGCACTTATCAGACTGAAGTAGAAACAGTCTCATGAGCTTGCACTGTGCCATTGCTTAGGTATAGATTTCCCCCAGCAGGAATGACATCAAAAATACCTTAAACATTTGGAAACATACGTTCATGTTTAACATGACATATCGTTGCCTGCCTGCAGATATTGATTGTCTCATGTGGCAGTTCACTTGCAGTTTGCTTTTAGGAGTAAACAAACAACAAGAACGTGCACACTTGGTGAAGGGGGATGAGGAAGGGAGCTATGAGGTGATAGTAACAGGCAGTGGCTTATCATTATCTCACTCATATGGAATTTCCTTGTTGACAGCTTATTCTTTATAGAAACTGGGTGTCAGAGTACTGGCTAGTGGGGCCAGCTAATTAAGGAAGATTATAAGGGATGTTTCATTGTCAGTACTGTGTGTATGCTCATAGAAAAAACCATTGCACTTTCTGCAACAGCAATGAAAGTCCTTCAGTTACTCCAACCTAGTTCCTTAAAAGTATAATCCGAAAAGACTGGTGTAGGCTGAATATGATGGGATGAAGAGTGATGCACATATACTATAAAAGTATGATCATGCATTAGATCAGAGCTGATTTATTACCAAGCAGATTAGAAGGCAGCACAAAGTGTGCTGAGCTAGTGTTTGCAAGAAAAGGGGCAGTAGCTGTATGCAGTTTTAAAGATAACAGCCTCTGCAGGCTTTTGTTTCAACACACCCTCAGTAAAAGAGCTTGTACCTTCCACAGGGCTAATAAAGATTAACATCCCTTCATGTCTCTCTTCACTAATACACACACACACACACACACACACACACACACACACACACACACACACACACACACACACACACACACACTCTATTTCTCTTTGTGTCACTGCTCACACTCATACAGCACTTGTCTTCGTGTATGTGCATTTTTTATGTGTGTGTTTGTGTGTGTGTGTGTGTGTGTGTGTGTGTGTGTGTGTGTGTGTTTTTATATATATATATATATATATATATATATATATATATATATATATATATAAATGATATAGATACATAGATATAGATATAAATATATATACAGAGATAAATATAAATATATATATATATATATATATATGTGTGTGTGTGTGTGTGTGTGTGTGTGTGTGTGTGTGTGTGTGTGTGCGCGTGCATGCTCAAGGGCTTGGGTGCATAGGAAAGCATCGATTTATGGTATAGCTGGAAAAAGATACTACGGTTATTTTTTTCTTGACCGAGATGCTAAGCTATGTGTTAACAATGAATGAAAACCTTACATTTTGAAGCACAAATGACATTCTGTTATGTTTCTGCTTTTACTTGCTAAATGTATTAAACTAGTGATGTTCTGTTGTTCTCTTAAATAGTTCATTAAGGTATGCTGAGCACTCCCCAGTGGGATTTCCTAAAAAGCTGAGAGGCCTCTTTCTGTGTGTGTATCAATTACTGTTAGCAAGGGCAGCTGACAGTTTGTTTTGACACACGCCTCCCCTCTGACTGGCTGTTTATGGACTAATGTGCTTTGCTAAAGGGTTCCCATGGGAAACAGTTGCTATGGTTTGTTTTTAACCACAGACAGTAAGGACGGAGTCAAAACTCAGACACATATTTAAAAACATATATATTGCCATACATTTCCATTTATAGCTTTTCATAAACACACACACACACACACACACACACACACACACACACACACACACACACAAATATATATATAGTACTTCCATTTTGTAGCTTTTGATGCTTTAGATTGTTGATTTGAGTTTCCTCCCTGACATAAATAAAGGACGTGCTTGCTTCCACTGAGAGGCCTGTAGAACCTCAAAATCTGGTTTCTCTGTTTTGAGCCCAGTCATCTGACAATTGCGCTGCCTTTACCTTAATCAGTGTTAATGCTTTTTTCAGTAAATACTTTTGGAGAATTTACTTTCAAAATGAACTTTGCTGTTTGTGCTAAGAAATGGTTAATTGTAGTTAGTGTTCCTAACCATTTGGGGTAATCTTTTCCACTTATCAGTTTATGCTTTGCAGACTTTCGTGCATGCCTCTGCTGTTTTATCATAGAGACTTCATTTGTTGTGAAGAAAGGCAGAAAAGCAGAAGGAAGGTCAAATCTCTCTCCTTTCATTATGTTAGGGTTGTTGGTGGAAGCTGAAAAGTGGTTTCTGAGTACATGCATGAAGGCATATAGGTATGCAGACAGACAGCACATAAGTTGTAAATAATGTAGAAAAGGACAACAAAAGTGATGTAGAAATCTTACTATGAGTCATAATGACATTTCCTGAGGGAGAGGATACTAAATGAGTGACTCGATACATACCCTAGATAACTGAGCAGTCTAAATTAGCAACAGAGCACAGTTTTTGTTAAAAAGTAGTTTTCTTTATTTTTATTAACATTCATGAAGCTGGAACAGCATGTAGATGGGGTAATGCAAGGAAGAATTTTTGATATAAAGAGCAGTTCATTCATTAAAAAGCTGCCTAGCTGAAAGTGTTGAAGATGTTTGTTAGAAGAATTTAAAAGTATAAGTGACACTGGGATTTCTTTTTTTTTTTTCAAATATAAATTTTATTGCATTTCACTTCTATTTAAATACAAGAAAAGAATGACACAGAAAATATACATACAAGCTACTTGGAATATCAAGTTTCAGTCGTCCAAATACGATATACATAACATAAATCATCAACGTTAGGGTAACAATTATACAGAATTGTCTAATAATCAGGCTGCTCTTAATGAGCTGTAAAACAGACATTTACATAAAGATAGTATACAGCATATTGAAAAATGTTACATTAAAACATTGCAACCAGATATTCAAGTCTACCTAAATAAACATTCTGTCTTGCACTAACTATGTACAATATATACACTGATGTCACCTTAATGTTCATCTTATATGTGTTTGCCATGACCTGTACACTGTTATTGTGGGTATTTCTATAATAATTGCCTTTAGTTTCCCTTAATTATGTAAAGTAATATTGATGGTGAAGTCCATTGGTCATAAATCAATTTTGTCCTAGGATTTCTAAAAGCGTTTTCCAATGTTTCTGACAGTAAGATAGTTTTTTTTTTTTTTGGCTTCTTGTAATTAATTTGCTGGCTAATAAGTATTTTATAGCCATTCCTTTAAATTCTTCCCATGTGATTTTACTTCTATCTAACCAGTTTTGGGCTATAAATGATATGATCATTGCACACAACGTGACCATGATGTGTTTATTTTCGTATGAGAAATTATTAGAGAATATATGTAAAATTGCCATTTCCCATGACAGGGTAGATTTGGTGTATCCCTTTTTTTCTAACTTGGTTCTTAGCGAACACCACAGCTTGTAAATATTTTTACAGCTCCAGAAAATATGAAGAGTGTCAGCAACACTGTTTTGGCATATGGTACAATAAGGGGAGTGGGAGGGATTCAATTTGCTAAGAAAAAGTGATGTGTGATACTCGTTATTGATCATAATTTGGGTATAAATTAGTTTTTTAAGGGGAGTTAATTTCAAAGTAAGTTCAATAGCATCAGATTTTTGTTCATCAGTTATCTTATTATTTTTCTCTTCCCAAAATTTGGAATATAGAATTGCATCTTGATATCTAATGTTTATTATTAATCTATATGTATTTGATAACATTTTAGATCTCGACAGTAGCAGGTTAATAATTTGTTAATATACCTGCATGTCTGGGTTGTCTATTTTGACATTCATAGTAATTGTGTCGATCAGGTATATTAATTGGTTGATTATGGTATTATAGCTTTTATTTACTTCAAGTTTTTGTCTAATATTGTCAACTGAGAAACTTTTGATCTGGTATAGGTCCCATACAGTGATATTTTTAATTTTTGGATACTGATTCAAGTTTAATATAGTATTGTTTAATTTAATATTAGGCTTAAGGTGTACTGGTTGTCCCAATACCAAAGTATCTTTAAGATTTAGGGAGTCTACCAGCTTTTGAAATATTACTGTGTTTCTTATTATTATGGGATGAACCTTAAAATGCTTTAAAGGCTTAGAATTTAGAAAGGGTACTGCTCTAGGGTTTAAATTGCATGAGATTAGATGATTGTAATATATTTTAATCCATAGTGGATACCATGCTTTGTTGGATGGTTCAAAATTTGCTATTTGTATAATTCGACTAGCGTTTAGTATGTTGTAGTATGTTTGGAATTCAGGTAGGCCTAGGCCCCCTTTTTGTTTGGGTAATGTTAATTTAGTGTATTTTATTCTTGTACTTTTTGGATGCCAAATAAACTTTCCTAGTAGTGTTTCAAGTTTGGAGAATAAGTTTTTTGGTATATTTTGGTTAATAACACTAAAATGAAACAATAGTCTTGGAAGAATATTCATTTTAACTATGGCCGCCTTACCTAGTGGAGATAGATTGAGGTTTAACCATCTCTTAGTGTCTTCAGTGATGTTATACCAGGTTTTAAACAAGTTGTTTTTAGTCATGGCAGATTGGGGGTGAGTGAACATAATACCCAGATATTTGAGATTATAATTGACTTTAATTTCAGTTTCAGGGAAAGAGAATTCCTTATGTCCTAGAGTATTCATAGGGAATATGATGGATTTATTAGGGTTAATCGCATAATTAGATATTTCTGAGAATTTTTCAATGGAGTTTAGTATCTTATTCAAATCAGTATTAGGAAATTCAAAATAAATGTTAAGATCATCAGCAAAAGCTGTATACTTTATTGGGACTTTGGAAATATTCATAATACGGTGGTAAGTTCTTTGTGATATTTTAAGCAGCAGAGGTTCTATGTATATATTGAACAGTTAAGGTGATAGTGGGCATCCTTGCCTTGTACTGTTCACTATTTGAATAGGATTTGATTGCTCTTTATCTATAGATAGTGTTGTTGTGGCATTTTTGTATAAAGCTCTAACCAAGTTTATATAGCCCTCAGGAATACTAAATTTCTTGAGTATATTTAATAAAAAAAATCAAAATTTACTCTATCAAAAGCTTTGGTTGCATCTACTGACAGTGCATAGCTAGGGTATTTATCATTCGCTTTTAAACTAATGATTGAATCAATAGTAAGTGTGTTGTCATATATTTGTCTGTTGTTCATAAAGCCTAGTTGCTCAGAAGATGTAATGTGAGGCAGAATTTGTTTAATTGTACTAGCTAGTATTGTAGAAATAATTTTAATATCAATATTTATGAGTGCTATCAGCCTGTAGTTATCTGGGTTTGATGCATCAGATTTGGGTTTTGGTATAAATATAGTTTTTGAGTTATTGATATACAGGTCTTTGGTACCATACTTTATTATGTATCTGTATACTTTCAGTAGTTTAGGAGCTAACTATTTCTTGAAATTCTTGTAAAATTCTGCCACGTAACCATCAGGCTCTGGTGATTTACTTGGTTTCAACTTATTTACAGCAGCAATGATTTCTTCTACACTTAAGGGAGCTTTAAGATTATTTATTTGTGTCTCATTCAGTACTGGAAATTGTAACTCTTCGGTAAATTGATGAAATAATGACTCATTAAACTGGTCTTGGGGGCCATATAGTTTTTGGTATATCTCTCCAAAAGCTGTAATGATCTCTTCATTTGTCTCTAAAGGTTTGTTATTATAATTTAGTTGCTTTATTTTGGTGACACTGGATTTCTAATGATAGAAGAGAAATCAGAGCCTCAGAATATTAAGAGTCTGCTTTTTTAGCAGGACATAAAAAGGCTGAGCATGCACCTCTCAGCTGTCTCTGATTTTGCAGAATGACTCTGATATTGCCTCATATTTTCCTCTGTCACTCTTAAAATTTGCATTTTTCTAGTAAATTATTAAAGATTACAGTAGATTAATAATGCCAAATGTTAAGAGTTTCATATATTTTATTGTTCAGAAAAATGTATGTTGATGCAAAGTCTAGTTTTCTGTTAACTTTTAAGTGAATTAGTGATTTAGAACAATATTTAAAATTGTCCCTGATTTGGGGTCATTGTCCTCCATTATTTTTGGCTTTATCCAGAATTCTTGAACAAAGAAGTTGAAAGGTATGGCTGAGCAGGCTATTTTGACAGGACAGTATTTGTTTGCTTTTAGCTTCTATGTTTCTGTGGATGAATACATTTGCATGTTGGTCTTTCCCAGGGTATTTGTTTAATAAGTCACAATTAGTAAAACCTGCAAGAAAGGCCTAGCCAAGCTAATATCTTAACGGTGTAATACATTAAGCATCCTGCAGTAAAGGTCCATGGGATATATGCAAATGTACAAACAAGCAAAAGGACAAGTTCCTGCAGTAAACGAGGTCTGATATTAATTCCATGAACCACAGCACAAGTTCAAACCAAGAAACACTCGTAGCTTGTAAAAACTTTAATAAAACTACATATACAGGACTTAACGTACAAATATGCAGAGTGTGCAGCTTTCGGGTACAACCCTTCTTTAGTGCACTTGGTTTGAACTTGTGCTGTGATATATGCAAATGTCCCCTTTAGGACATACCAGTGTTTCAACTACATTGCTTCTAAATGGACAAGGATTTTTACTTTTTAAGTCTTCAAGAGTACATACAGGCCAATGAAGACAAATCCCACTAGCTGCAGACATGCACATTTCGGCCTTTTCTTATTGCTTCATCAGTAAAGCATAAGTATATTGTTTGGTTCTACTTTAAAAGTGGATAGATTAAAATCAAGTCTGATGTCCATAAATTTAAGGGTACCAGAAAAATATCACAAACAGGCAAAAGCATTCACTAATAACAGCAAGAAAGAACTTCCTAAACTGGCGTCATCACTATGTAATACCTTAAACCTCCTGTAGTTGAGGCCCGTGAGACATATGCAAATGACTCCCTCAAGGACATATATGGTGTTTCAGTTACATGGCTTCTAAATGCTCTTGACTTTTTACTTTTTATGTCTTTATGGCTATATTTAGGCCAATAAAGCCAAGCCCCATTAGACACGCAAGTTCTGGCCTTTTTATGACCTCCTCAGTACAGCATAAGTAGATTGTTTGGCTATATTTTAGAAACACAGAGCTTAAAATCAAGCCTGATGTCCATAAACATGTCATATTTACAGTACTTTTGTTGTATCTTTCGGCTTTTCCCAGTTAGGGGTCGCCACAGTGGAACTCTGGTCTGCTAATGATTGGCAGTAGATTTTTACGTACCGACTTGCCAGGCCTGATGCACAACCTTCGACGAAGGTACGCCCATTCACGCGTGTCTCCACATAGAAGACGCTTTAGCTGAGAATCGAACAGACAACGTCCTACTGTGAGGTGACAACACTACCGCAGCACCACCACCGCAGCTGTCATATTTACAGAACTACCAGTACTGAATTCCACGCAAAGCCATTTCCTGTAATTTTGTACCTGTTTCTAGATATACTAACCATATGTTAGCATCTGGATTTATTTCTGTTAGTTGACCAGAAATGTCCCACTAGGCAAAACTTATTTCCAGGGAAGGCTTACAGAGAAAAGCTTAAACAGTAGTTTACAGTCATAACAAGCAGTTAATATTCAAATATGAGACACACATTTAGTTATTTTACTAGAACTTTACTGTTCCACATGAAACAGTTGGTGCAGTGGTTATTTGTGGCTTTCTAGTGGTGTTACATTTTAGCCACAGTATTTTAATTTAGCTTTGTTTTGAAGTTTTAGTTATTTTGCCCTGAATCTTCATATTGTAATTTCAATGATTTTGCTTTGTATATATGTTAAGAAGTTAGTGAACATTTGTACTGGTTTGTTAAATGTGTGGCATTGTAGAATGCAGTTCTACTTTAATAAGAAGAAGAATTCAATGAGTAGAGTAAGATATTTTTCTTTGAAGTCTTAGAAGCAGTTATGATGGCTGGGGTGTGATATATATCAAGGCCCATACAGTTGTGATGGCTGGGGTGGAACAGATTTGCAGGTCCATGCAGTTATGATGAGCGGGGTGGGACAGATTTGCAGGCCAATGCAGTTATGATGGCTGAAGTTGGACAGATTTGCACACCTATAAAAATTAAATTGATGCAGTGATCAAAAAAAAACATTTAGGAGGATAACAACTTTTTTACATCTTTCTGTCCAGTCAGTTAGTACTTAGCATGATGAGACTGTTACACTTTAGGTCTAACTGAAGTATTTCCAGACTTGTTGTGAAGTAGTATTTTAGATGGCAGCAATAGTAAAGGGGGAGAACTCTCTTGCCAACTGATATTTGCCACCTAACAGCATAAGGGAGTTAATTTGTGTGCATGTATCTCTTGTGCCTTTTTAAAGTACCAGGCTCGTGTGCTTGGAGCATTCATTACCCTTTTGATACATGCATAGAAGAGTGATTTTCTATCTCTTGTTCCTTTCCTCAAAAACGTTGTAGTGATTATGTGAGAGAGAAAAAGAAGAGCAGACCTAAGTTACCCAACTGTTGAGCCTGGTATGAGGACTTCCATTTTTGCTGCAAGGAAACATCCAAAACTGAGTCCATGAGTACGTAGGAAGGCTGATTATTTGTGTAAGGTACTATTTCAAAAAATAATCCTAAGGAGAGTTCATTAGTGTTTCTTTATCACTGACTAGGTCTTAGAAGCACCAGTAGCTGACCTCTTTAACCTGGACAGAATATTTAAAGCTGGGGAACAGGTTTGGCTAAAGGATTCATTTTTACATCACATGGCCTTATATGTCACATTCTCAGATGTCTGTTGTTTAGAATGCCTTGGAAAAGCTATCCACTGTCCGTGACTATGAATGGTTGAAGACTGCTGAGTACCATTAACACAACAAATAGATTCCATTTTGCCTTGACACAGCAGATCCAATGGCCAGGACTGAAACCACTATTGTCTGTTCCTACAAGGCAGCATGCTGTAGGCAGACTTCATTTTATGAGGGTTTGTTGCAGGCTGTCAAGGATGATCCATTCATGGTGGATGTACTCTTTAGAGAGCCTTCTCATGAGGTAATGTCAACCCCCTAAACAGGGATTTGGTTGTTACCATTGTCAAGAAACTCTATAAGTATTTTCAGCCTCCTCTAATCAATGTTCCCAGACTTTTAGAAGGAGGAGGAAAGTAGCCAAGTGCTAGTGAAGGCCTGTAAACGGCTAGGCCATATTACCCCATCCAGTCTTCCACCAATGTCCCAGAGAGAACTGTGCCCCAGTAGAAACCTCAACTATCTGGAATCCCCTTTTCAAGCTGCTGCTCTGACAGGATGGTTTTCTGTGTTCACATCTCAGAAGAGCCATTACCTCTTCAAAACTTGGGGGAAAGCTTTTCTTATTCTTAAAATAATGGACAAACATTTACTGAGGACAAATGGATCTTAAACATAATAAAATCAAGTTACAAATTGCAAATTTCCTGTCTTCCAAAACCAGCAGGCATTTCTTCCATTCCAAAAGGACAGCTGCAGGAGGCTTTTACTCACATAGATCTGTTATTAGATCAGGACCCCATAGAACCAGCCCTATAAAAGAAAGAGTAAGAGGATATTACTCAAGACTGTCCCTTGTTCTAACAAAAGAAGGAACCTGGAGGCCAGTCTTGGATCTTTCAAATCAAAACAGTTTTATGCTGTTTCTGAGTCTGAGAAGGAACATGGGAGAGAAGCAAGCAATGGTATAGACGGGAAGAATGGCTTTGCCATTATCACAGAAATACAAGACAGTGACAAAAGGAACTACGACACGACTATGCCTGAGTAGATGCTTTTCAGGAATAACAGAGAAAGTAGAAATGAAGGTGGACTAGCAATCTGCTTAAAGGAAGGCATTAAATGTGAAGACAGAGAAGAAGTGAATAAAAACTTCTGGATGGTGATAAGGATGCTGACAGGATCAGGACATACAGTAAGTACCACAGGAAGAGTTATGGTGGAGCAAGGGGACATTACTGGTAGATAGATTGCCTTGCATTACCCTCGGACACATTGTGGGTAGAGGATCTTGAGAAACTGGAGTAGAGAATAAAAGAATGGGATAGGAGAAAGAGAGTTTTATACAGTAAGGATATATATGAATCCACAAGGCAGAAGACTTAGAAAATTCAAGCTGCAGTGAAGAAAGGGATTGGAATGTGGAAGAAGTTTTCAGGCAAATGGTATGCAGCTGTACTGGAAATAATAGAATTGTGGATATAGTCCTAATCAGGGTGGAGTGGGGTGTCAGGGGTGTCCAGGTTTAGGCCTTGTTAGCCAGCTGTATCCACATCTACGTTTGGTTTAAAGTGTGATGGCAAGAATAAAAAAGATAATTGTGGAAGATGAGTATGAGAATATTCTGAGTGGGGGGGGGGTCAGAAATGAGCGAGGAGACTGGAAACAAACCAGTATAGTAAAGCAATGGAAATGAGATGGAGATAGAGAAGTCATGGTTGTGAACATAGGTATGAGGAAAAGGGAAGAGGCAAAAAAAGGAAACCAGTAATGTGACAACCCAGCAATTTGAGACTGTTGCTTAGGATGAAAGGTTAAAAGGAGGGGCAGGCAGATAGTGATTGCACAGTACAATGAGGTAAATAGAAGGATAACAAAGAAGGCGTGGGAAACAAAGGCGGACACTGAAAGGGAGCTGTCAGGAGGGGTCAAGAACTGGAAAGAGGATTTTAGGTATACGGCACAAAGGATGAAGGAAGGGCAGACCTAGCCTGGCTGAGCAAAGATGGAACAATTAGAAAAGACTGAAGAAAAGAACAGATATACTCTATGAAAACTTTTCTTCAGTCTCCATGAATGGAAGCAAGGAGAGAGTGCCATGTTGGGAGAGAGGCAAAGTAGCGTAGGGAGAGCAATGGGCAAAGACCAGGATGGAGGGGGAGGAGAAGAACAGGGACCAAGAGGGTTACTTTCTAGAGTTCTCAGGAGTCTACCCACTGTGTAGGCTGATCCTCTGGCAGAGGTCTTCAACAGTCTGCCAGCTATTGCACAAGGACCTTAGGACTGGAAGACAGAAAGTATGGTACCCTTGCACAAGTGGCAGCATGGTGAATCTTGGGAAATTCAAGTCTATTAGTTTAACAAGAGTGGCAGAGAAAATCACAGAATGTTAAGGTAAGGGATAATTGCTTTGCTATTGGACATCTATCTCCAGGGCAACAGTCATCATATGCTCGTGACCAGAAGGAGCTATTGGTCAGATATAAGAACTGATCCAGACTTATGACCGTGCTAAATGAAAAATAGATAGAATACTAGATAGTTATAAGTTTTTGGGACATACCAAAGCATTTCACATGGTTCTGCACAGGTTGATGCTAAGAAACCTGGGAGGAGTACTGTAAGGTCAGCACTGGGGAACTGAATTGTAGCATAGTTAAAGTACAGGACAGAAAAGGATATAGTGATGGGGATGATACCCAAAACAGGAAAAGTAACAGTAGAGTACCACATGGTTCAATCCTGGGTTCTGTACTCTTCACTGTGTTTGCATCAGACATAACTGAGATTGGTACCTGCAGTCTGCTTCTTTTCTTTGTCAGAGTGATCTTTGTCTCTTTGAATTTCCTCCTACCCCTTCTCATCTTTGAGTCCCAAATGATAAGTAATATTTCCCTTTCACTTGTGTGATTCTAGCAATGCCCTTGCAGTGGGCATCTCTGCATTTGTGTGTGCATATGTGTGTGTGTGTGTGTGTGTGTGTGTGTGTGTGTGTGTGTGTGTGTGTGTGTGTGTGTGTGTGTGTGTGTGTGTGTGTTTGTAATTTGACCTGTATCACCATGCTTTCTAGACTAAAATGAAAAAGCTCTTAAGGGAAAATTTGGTGTATCTTAAAGCCCTAACTACAGCTCAGGTGACCTGGTTTGATTAGCAGCTTAGGCATCTGAGGCACTGGCAGGGAGGGATGCTTGTGCTCATTTCAGTGGAAGAGTGTTCATTGAAGATGCACCCTGAGGAGACATTGTCATCAGAGGACAGTAGGCCTCCGACATTTTCGATGAATACAGGGGTGGAGAATTGGGGAAATCATAATACCTCCCCCTGCAGAAGAAGCAGTTGCTGGCAGTGCTTCCCAAGATACCCTTAAGATCCACTCTTGACCCAGTTCACTCAGAGAAGTTCAGGGGAGGAAGGAGGAGCCAGTGATGGATGGGGGTGCTAGGACAGCCTGAACAAATGAAGCAGTAAGGAGGGGGGAAAAACAAAAATATGCTATCTCTCCTGAGGCTCTTGCTCATCCAGCAGCAGTGACAGCAGCACAGTATTCCGGAGGTCTTGGGTTTAACTCCCAAATGAGAGCTAACATTTTCCTTTCACTTGTATAACTCCTACCATTTCTAAAAGTCATAGTGTCTGTATATTTTCTTTTATGTCTTCACTCACATAAGACTCCATAGTTTTACTTCTATCAGTAATTGTGAACTTTTAGCTATGTTAGATTTCCCTCATTTTCTTTCTTAAACAATTTAAATTGATTGTAAAAATAGTTCAGAAAAGTACTGTAAAATATGTCAACTTGATCTGTGTTTTCCAGAAGTGAGCCATTCAGTATTGTAAGTGCTCTTTTATTCATAACTAACACAACAGCTACCCTTGACCATTTTACTTTAACCTAAAATGTTTTATTTACTTCCATATCCTTTATTTTTGCCTTAGAGTTTGTGTTTGTGTGAATGTGTTGCAGTCATAATACTGGCCAAGATAAAGTCACAGTTGGATAATCTGTTACTGAAGTAAAATGATAAACCCTTCTTAAATAATATTCCTTAGTACTCACTCTTGATGACACCACCATGCTGAGAGATAGCTATAAATGTTCCAGCATATATGCTCTGACAATTCTAGAAACTAGAACATGTAGAATTACATATAAAACGTAACTTTTTGTCTATTTCTGAACCCAGTCTTGTAGCTTCTTTTACAGTTGTGACAGTATTGTAATCTGCTGCCAAATTTGAACCTAATTTAGTCATTACTACAGTATTGCTGGTACATTTCTACATGTTCTGCTGCCTTAGTTTGTGATAGGTTTGCAACAGTGGCAGTACTGTGAATTTTGCTCCAGTGTTTGTGTTTCTGTACTTTTTATAGCTGTATATATCTGCTTAAGGTTGTATTCCAGTAATCTAGTGCCTTAATCTATGGTGGGTTTGCAGCAGGGGCAGTACTGTGAATTCTGCTGTACCATTTTTTTTCTTCACTACATTTTATATCTGTATATATACCTGACTAAAGGTACATTGCAGTGCCTTTTAGTTTACCTTGCTACTGTTTTGTCCCCTATTCTTTGAGTCTGCCCCCACACTGAGGCATTAAGCTAAACGTTTCTTAAATTTTAAGCACAGGACGAGCTCTAGTATTGGTTTTAATCCATTGGCTCCCTGTTCAGCAAGTCTGCTATATTTAGCTCAGTGCTACATCTACTCAGGATCTTTTGGTAAAGACTCTATGAGGTGTGAGATACAAGCTTTTCATCAAAAGGGAAGAAAAAATACTTTTTATTAAATTCTGTTTAAATATTTCCAGTTGCACTTATAGTGACCTAGGTGGTGATACTTTTTGCACCTCTCTGCTTTTTGTCTATCTTTTTGCCTTTTTTGGTTTGTTCTGGGACCTTAGACTTGTAGCTTCATTTGTTTTTATGTGAAGATTGTGTCTAACTGCAAGATTTTTGCATTGTTTATACATTATATTGCACTTCTATTTCCATAATTAGAATTACATGTAAAAGGTATATTTTTTTTGTATTTTGAACCCAGTCTGGACAGTCTTGTAACTTAATTCACAGTTATGGCAAGACTGTGATCTGCTGCCAGATTTGAACCTAATTTAATTATTTATTATACCATTACTTGTAAATTTCTACATGGTCTGCTTCCTTACTCTGTGGTAGTTTTGTGGCAGTGGCAGTATTGTGAATTCTGCTCCAGAGTTTGTGTTTCAGTACTTTTTATAGATGTATATAGCTGCTTAAGTATTCCAGTAATGTTGTGCCGTAATCTGTGGTTGCTTTGCAGTAGTGGCAATATTGTGAATTCTGCTCCAGAATTTGTGCTTCAGTACTTTTTATAGCTGTATATACCTTCTGACCAAAGTTGCGTTACAGTGCCTTTCTGTTTACCTTGCTGTTTTTTCTCCTTTTTTTTTTTTTTTTTTTTGAGTTTGCCAGGTCAAATATTTAACAGTTCACAGATAGCATCAATTGATGCATCTCTGATTGTTGTTAATGCTAGGAACATTAATAACAGTTTTTATTATAAAATGTGCTATGTTATCATAACATTGATTTTATTATTGTTTGTGAAACATGGTTAAAGAACAATAACTGGAAACCAGTTCTGTCAGAGTATAACTGTTTTTTTAATGTAACAGACATTCTAACAAAAAAATCATATGGAGGTGTTATGATAAGGAATGAAAATAGTTATAAGACCTGTGATTATTAGGCATTTAGTGGTAACACCAATACTGTAGATTGTGTAACTGTGGCAGTAAAGACAACCCTGGAACATATAACAGTTATTGGTGTGTATAGACCACCAAAGTCAAGTGCTAATGACCTAGAGGAGTTCATAAATTCCTTGCATGAAACACAGGAAAGAAGAATAATAACGTCTAGGACTTAAATTTATCAGAAACAGACAGGAATAATATTGATTCAACAACATTAGTAAGGAAATTATTTACAACATATGTTCAAGGGCAACATTTGCTTCACATTGTGAAAAAGCGTACCAGGGAATGGAACATGCTAAACATTGTTTGTGTCGCTAAAGAAATTACTATTACTTCATGTCAAGTTTTACCACCATTGATGTGCAGTGACTATGGGGTTATGAAGGTGAATTTCTTGCCAGATAATTATGCAAAACTGAAATCTGAGCAAATGCACAATAGATTATTAACAAATTATATGGAAGCAAAACAGTCACTGTGTAAAACTAATTAGAGTGGTACATTCAATTGAATAAACTGCAGAAAGAATGTAGAACATTTTGAAGTAGAAATTGTTTGAATGCACAAAAATAAAAATAAAAAATGTTTGACATCAGGCTCTGGGCACACATTATCAGGAGGATATATTTCCATAAGAACAAGATACTTAAGGTGAGAAATAAAAATATAGGAAAAAGAAAAGAGATTGAACCGTGACTTTAAAAACTGGAATAAACAAGCTGGACAGACAAATTAAACATAGTATGAGATTCACATTGTAAAAAAGCATACCAAGATCAAGAAAAAAATTAAAGAAAATTTATATAAAGATATTTAGCCTAATAGGAGACCATGTTACGGATACATAACATGTGGTAGGAGTAAAGACATACAAACTGATAAACTGTATACTCTAAACATTATTCTCAGACACAATAGATTATAGGTATATTTACAAAGTCTGATGCAAAGCAGTTTGGCTCCACAAAGGAGGTGGGATAGATTGTCCTAGTGACATCCAGGTAACCTCTTATTCTGAAATCAAATCCACATTATATTGAAAAAGAACTATTCAAACTGGATCCAAACAAAGCACAGGGAGAAGACAGAATTAGTAATAATGACCTGAAAACACTTTGGTATGAACTTACAGTGCCATTATGTCTGTTATTTACTAGGTCATATAAATATGGAGAGATTTCTCATGATTGGAGACATGTACTTGTTAAAACTTTCTTTAAGGGAAATGGAAGTAGGACAAACCCAGAGTCATACAGGCCCATAAGTTTACTTTCATTTTGTGGAAAAACTAATGGAGAAGGTTACATTGAATACATCATTGCTAGAATTAGAAAGGTTGGTACTTGAAACCATATATCAGCATGCATATGTTGAAAATAGTTCTATTACCATCTGTAATATGATGTTCCGTAACTATATAACAGCTTGAATGAAAATTCTGCTGTGGCATAACATATACAGATTTAACTTTAGCATTTGATAGGGTCATACACAAAACACTGATCAATAAATTAGAACAACTAGATGTTTATAGTTTCATAGTTTCATAGTATAGTACTAGGCTATCTGCCCTGGGGCATTTGTAAGCCTAGCCATAGTGATGTGGCTTTTGCCACCCCATGAAATGGTACAAAAATGTACAGAATAAATCTAGAATACTGTGCCTCTGTCTAGTAGTGACACAATGAAGGTCCCCTTATATAATAGAATTAGTTTACTGTGCCCCTGTCTAGCAGTGACACAGATGTGACCCCTGGGGTAAACTTACGATCTCCCATCCACTCATCAAGATTTCTCTTGAAGAGAGTCAGTGAGGGCTCTGCCTAATACGAACTGGGATCCTGTTCCAAAGCATGGGAAGCCTCTGGGTTATGAATCTATCCCTCCAGCATGTCCTATTCATACTTGTGCCGAGGTTTAAGTCTTTAGCTCTCGTGGTCCTGATGGATTTGGATTTTTTGAGGTGGAGCATGTCCATCAGATCATGATTGGACATGGCCTTGTACGTCAGGCAGAGATCACCTCTGAGCAGGCGGTATGCTACTGAATAGAGCTGAAGTTTCTTTAGTCTGGCAGAATAAGACATATGTTGGAGACCCTTGATCCTTTTGGTGAGGTACTTTTGTGGTCTCTCCAGCTGTTGCAAATGCTGGGTGAGGTACATACCAAATGGGGCATTGTACTCAATCATGGGTCTGATGAGGGAGGAATATAGGGGTACAATGACATCCTTGGATCTGGATGTGAATCCCTTCATGATGAGGTGTGCAAGGTAGAATGTTTTTCTAACCACTTTGGCAACGTGAGTGTCAAATGAGAGGTCGCTGTCTACTTGGGTCCCTAGGTCTCTGATTACTTTTTCCGTACTCAGTGGATTGCTGTCTATGTGATAATTTGTGGGTACTTTGTTTGTTCCAAGAGGGATGACTATACATTTTTGGCATTTAATTTAAGGCCGTGACTACGGCACCAGTTGTCCGTTTCAGTGAGGCCTTTTTGTAGGATGTGTGTGTCTGCTGGTGTATCGACTATGGCACCTAGTTTGCAGTCATCTGCGAACTTTGTCAGCCACAGCCCTCCCATGTTTGCTTTAACATCTGAGAAATAAATGCTGAACAAGAGGGGTTCCAGGACAGATCCCTGTGGGACACCACTTGTGACTGGCTTTGAGTCTGACATTGCTCCAGCGATTTTAACTTTATGGGTTCTGTCCTTTAGCCAGTTTGCAACCCATCTAGTCTTGATAAGATGGATAGCTGTATGGCTTACAAATAGGCCATGGCAAACATCACAAAGCAATAGGACAAGTGAAATTCAAGGTTACAGTCAGGATATCCACACAGGGCTCTAACCTAGGCCTATGCTTGTTTAGATTGTATCTTTCAGATCTATCATTTACATCTGAGGTACTCTACAGTTTGTATGCAGATGGCTGGAAATGGGAAAACTGATTACATATGTTACAGATAGGACATGGCTGCAAAAGAACTTGTCTAAACTGACTAGTTGGACACAGGAGAATAATATGCTGATAAACCTTGATTGAAACTGTAGATTTATTTAAGGATCTAGGTATATAGGTAGAGTCAGCTTTGAATTTTTCTGATCATATCAATCAGTTGGTTAATGATGGTTATTAGAACCATAGGTTGTATAAAAAGATTTATAAAGTCTAGGAAATTAGAAATGATGAGAGAACAAGCATGAGTAAAATGGAAAGAGTACAGTAGAAATATACCAACGGCATCCATGGATGTGAAAATTTAAGTTGTTAGGAAAGACTAAAGTATCTGAACTTGTACAGTGACTCATATAGATATTTAAGGGGAGACTTTATTCAGGTATATAGGACATTTAGAAACAACTACCTCTGGGAATGTTTGGGTTATAAAAATGTAGTAGAGAATCATCAGACAACCTATGTAAGAGATTCTGTATGAATGAGAAGTGTACTAATTGGTTCTCTGAGAGAGTAGCTGATGCATGTAATACACTGCCAAATTACATTAAAGCAAGTACTAGTTTAGATATTTTTAATAACAGCCTGGACACATATAATGGGGACAACTGTTTTGGTATATTAGCAGTTTAGAAGGGCATTATTGCCCATGCTTGAAATATTTGCATGTTTGTATGTCTATATTTAAAAAAATAATATTTCTAATGTCTAAGTGGTAATATAAAAGTGTTTTACTTTTAGTAGAATTTTATATAATGACATGTAAAAGGATGCAACTATCTCTTTAAATTTGCTTCAGCCATCAATTGAATGTACTAATTGAGGTATAAAAGGAAGTGATGTACTTTTATGATAGATTCTGAGGAAGTCCTGTTATAGTTGGAGATGAAAGTGCTTAATCTATTTTGTTAATCAATTTTAGTTTGCTTCAATGAAGAATCGCTTCTTTTCTTTGACTGGATGTTTGATTGCCTGACTCCGGCAGCATTACTTTGTTTCTTGTTGGGTTATGTATGTATGTACGTACGTATACTTGGTAGGTGAGAGATTTATTTTATTGTTTTGCACTTCAATTAACTGTTTAGAGTGCTGATGCTTTATTTTTGCTTTATTTGTTGATTTTGCCAAGCTCCCCAATACTTGAAATTGCCTTGTCAAGGTAGGTTAAAATTTGTTGTAGTATTACACTCGCAACCAGTCTTTCTTTACGTTATTACATCAAGTGGTTTGCAGTACCCTATGCAGACACAAATGCCCAGAAGGTAAATTTTATCTATGAAACTTCCACTAGAACTGAAACCTGTAACTTAGTGTGACTAAAACAAAGCCATTGTACAGAGGCAAGATTAGAGCTGCTAGCTTTCACATTAAACAGCACTAATATCGAGTGTTGGCACAATCTAACCTAGTGTAATGCTGAACCCCAGAGACCACCCAAGGAGACATCTGTATAACTCAGCCCACGACCCACAGTAGTACACCCAAATACAGATTTCATGGGAGCTGCTTTGTAGCCAGCTTGGTAGGTATGGGCATCCTGAGACAATGTATTAATTGTCTCATGTTCACAGACAACCATTTATTCCTTAAAAAAGCACACAGTATGTGTGAGATGCAGATGCGCATACACAGTTTCACTGGAGGCAAAAACCTCTGGGTCTATGTTCAGCTACCGATAAATAAAAAACCCGAACAGCAAAATATCAAATGGAAGACAGGAAACTGACAATATCCAAACAATGACATAATCGAAAATAAATTCATCAAATGGCCACAGTTGTCCAACAACCAGGAAGTAATACTATGCATTAGGTAAGTGAAGGGAAACCTTTTAAATTTGCCCTATTCCCCACTGCAGTGCGATCTCAGAATTGGTATATATGGTTAGGGGGGTATGGGGCACACCCCCCACCTTGGTTGTGTTTGCGATGTTGGCCATCTATGGCCATTCAGTGACTTTTTTCCAATGATGTCGCTCTTCGGTGATTGTCAGTTACACTGTCCTCCATTCAATATTTTGCCATTCAGGTTTTTTATTTTCTGGTAGCCAAACATAGACCCAACATCTCTCATACAAACAAAATTGTCAAGAACACACGCACACACTATATCTACCACTGTGTCCACCGCACATATAGACCAACGTATGCTGAGGCACTAAAAACCTATCTTCCCCAACCTCAAAGACCTCCTAAGCTTATAAACAGTAACACCTATTCTCAACAATCACTAAAGCACTCACCAGCATTCACACATACTCCTACACCCAGTGGAACCCCAAGATCTAAGCCCATAAGGCAAGCCAACACATTACCCAGGACTCTTGTCATATGGGACTCCATTGTACAACACTCACCAGACTGAACAAGGAGAAGATAACAGTTCCTTTACTGGAGCCTGGATCCACCAAGTTACACATGCACTGAAGTCACTACACCTCAGGTACCAGTACAATTCTGTCATAGTCCATGTAAGAGTTAATGACCTGAGATGTATTTCCCTGTACTATATAAAGAGAGACACTATTGATCTCTCTAAATATGTATCTCAGGCAGGCATGTGCCTTGTACTGAGTAGCATTCTTCCTTCACCAAGGATGATGCCACAATATGAACAAAAGATGATCGACTTCAATAATTGACTTAGTTTCTGGTGTCTTTCCAAGGGGATTCAATATTTGTCAACATGAGAGGACATGGTTAACAGACTATATTTCTTTGCAAAGGATGCTCTGCACCTATCTTCCCAAATACCCACCCCCTTAGAGCCTTTTTTAGTCAATGTCAAACTAATAAATCTACTGACATAGCAAATAAAACCCAAAGAAACTTAAATGTATTACTGGTCAATGCTAGAAGCCTAAACAAGAAACACCACACCATACAAGCTGTCCTCACTCTGGCAAATATAAACATCTGTACCATTACCGACTACCTCATACTCACAGGTACGATTCCTGGACTTTATTAACACACATACCCTTGACCAGATATACTGGGCCTGGTACTCACCAATATGAAAGAGTGCTGTCCCCCAAATGTCATGTTCTCAATGGTAGGTCAGACCAGAAATCGGTTTCCTTCAAAATAAAAATCAACTCTGTAACCCCAGAAAATCCTGTAACAGTTAGAAACTGTTCCAAAGCAAACTACATCCTATTGCGTGATATTGTATCAAAATTCAAAGTCTCTCCCAATCCCAACTTCACAACAACCTATGTGGAATTGTTCACAGTGACTCTGTACAACCATGTAAGTGGCTGTATAGAGGCTGCTGTACATACTAAAAGTAAGCCCAAAACAAACTCTAAAAACAAACCACACTAGTGGAATCCTAACTTTAATAGGGCATATAACAAAAGGAAAAAAGTCATGGTTAAAATCAGGAAGAGCAGCAACCATAACAAAAGAAGCACTCTAATTAAACTAAACAGGAAACTAAAAGGACTAATTAAGTTCAACAAGGTAAATTATGAGGTCACCAAAGCCTCACAGGCCAAAGGCAACCACAAGGCCTTCTACAGCTATATCCAAAACCTCAAAGACAGCACAAATCTGTGTGCCGAACTTGTGGTCAGTGTGGTACCATCTTCAATAAGCAGAGCGACATAACACATTTGCTTGTTACCAGATTTAGCTCAAATTGTACTCCCACTCTCTCCCTGCTCCCTTCCATGAAATACCTACTAGCATATCCCCCAACTATTAACAGGGAGCTGGTCCTGGCAGTGCTTACTAAGGTCAAAACACAGCCTCAGTCGGCCTCAACAGCATCTTGGAATGCCTTCTAAGTAGTTGGAAACATGACAAACATGACCTATCAAGGTGACTTGAGTCAGTTTTCTACTATAACCTCTGAACAGGCCTTGTGCCATGAGAATGGAGGACTGCAGCTGTTATCCCACTTCAGAAGGCTGGGCAATCAACCGACCCTGGAAACTACAAACCTATTAGTTTGACTAATCTAATGTGCAAAGCCATGTGATGAATTGTCATGGAAATGATCAGCAAAAACATAAGCAACCTACAGACACTGGACTTAACCTTGATGTTCATCGTGTTTCACTGTTGCAGTCATTACATTTGGGTAATCTGCTGGCAGGTTGCCCTCAGTCGGCCTGATTAACAATGTCTTGGTTCCTGCGTCGGTTGCTGTCCCTTCTTCCATGACGTCCGGTCGTCAGGGGTATAAAACTTGCAGCTGACGCCATTACATCAATCTTTCTTGCCGTGTGGTGCCCGAAGCAGAAGCAGTTTGCAAGTGCCGGTCAGCCGACTCCTGAAATTTTCGTTTTCGAGTTTTAGAACCGAAGTCTTCAACTTAAAGCTAAGTACCCTGTTGGCGAAACTTTTTCTTGCTCCTTACCGATGTCAGTAAAAGTTAATAATTGTATTACTTGTGGGAAGCAAATACCTCATAAGGATTTTCATTTGTACTGTATTCCTTGCTTAGGCCCTGACCACGACATACCTTGCTGTTGGTTTTGTGCTTTATTTAATCAGCGCACTATCCATCGTCGGTACATTTTTGCTTCAAAATATTTTGGTTCTCAGTTTAATTATCCAGAAATGATGTTGGTTAGCCATCTGACTACCGGAATACCGAAAAAACACAAAGAAAAAGACAGAGACAGGCTGTTGAGGTCCAAACTGCTGACGACACTTCTACTAAGCCAGTCGCCAGTTCGCCGGTACTCAGTGAGGCACTTTCGCAGCCCCTGATACCTGCTACTTCTGATTTGCAGGCCTCTACTGAGACCCATTCGGAGTCCGGTATGCCGTGAGATGCTTCACATATGGAACCCACGGATGTCTCTACCTTGGATGGGTCCGGAGCCGCTGAGCAGGCACCAGCTTCTGAGGGTGTATTCAGGCCTACAGACTTGCATATTAAACCGACTCCAACTTCAGTGCTAAGGCCTAAATCTCGATCTATGTCTAAAAAAATTATGTCCAGGCCACATGTTCAGGCCCCTATGCCTAAAAAGCAAATGATCAAAATGGCTGAAGATTTAATTGCTCTAATCAGGGGTAGTCACCCCCCCCCCCCTCCAAGAGGCCTAGGATTGAATTTAACTATGAATCTTCTGAACAGGACTCTGTTTCTTCTGACTCTTCTAATGATCTGGATTTGTCCCTACCTACTTATGAGGACTCTGATGCAGAGGATTCCATTCCCTCTGCTTCTCCACCTGAGGATTTCTCTTTTGGGGAAACTTTACATACCTTAAGGGAGCATTTCTACTGGGAAAGACAGGAGTTCTCTGAATCCAAAAAGAAGCTTATTTCCTTCTTCTTCCTCCTCAGCATAGGCCTTTGGCTATACCTCCTGTACTAGATATTGTTGATGATGTGTTTTCGGAATCCAGTTTGGCCCCTGATTCCTGGCCTCCAGCCCCTAGCAAATCAGACAGGTACTACAGGGTTCCTGAGTGCCACAAATTCCTTTTCAAAAATCTTGTTACAGACCCTGAAACCATTTCTCAGGGGCCCAAGGGCATTAAGGCTTCTGCTAAAAATCCTACCCCTTCTGATAGAGACTCCAGGGTGCTGGATAGATGGGGTAAAAAGGTTTATACTTCTGCAACCTTAGCAATCAGGGCTTTAAACTGCCAATCCCATATGCTAAAATATCAACAGCATATCATGGGACTGCTTAAACAGAAAATGATGTTGATTTAAGACTGTGTGGAGAATAAAGATTTGCAGGATTTATTGCATTCAGCTGAACAAGTTGGCAAACATACTTTGCAATGTGGTTTTGATTCCTTAGTGGCCTCTTGTAGGGCTGCTGTTACTGGGTCTGTGCTTAGAAGGCATGCTTGGCTTAAGGAGCAATATCTGCCTGATGATGTTAAAGCAAAACATTTGGATGCTCCTTTACAGCAGGATCGCTTATTTGGCAATAAGGCTGAAGAAGTTCTAAAAAAAGATGGAGGATAAAGCTAAATCTATGCAAACTGTGAAAGATTTCTTACAAGTGCAACCTCCTAGATTTAGTAGGCATTGGCCTACTAAGAACTGGTCCTTTCCAACTCCTTCCAGAGCCACTACGGCCAAATCCAGACATTCCAAAACCACCAGGTATCAGTCCCAAGGGACTTTCAGAACTAAGCAATGGGGTACTTCCACTTCCAAATCTGGAAACAACAAGGCACCACCCTATGGTAAACAGTCTCAATGACTTCCCTTTGAAATTACCAACAACTTACCTCTTAGCCACCCATTTGGGTGGAAAACTGGCTCTTCATTCAAGAAACTGGCAACTTATAACCCAGGACAAATGGGTTTTAAATATAGTGTCCCAGGGATACAGATTTCATTTACACACGCTGCCAACTCCAAACAGGTGGCCAGACCTGCCCCAAATCAGTGGGCAGAGGCTCAGAAACAAGTACTTTCCCTCCTAAACATGGGGGCTATTCAACTAGTACCAGAAGAGGAAAAGGGACAAGGTTTCTATTCCAGACTTTTCCTGGTACCCAGAAAAGACAAATCATGGCGTCCAATTTTGGACCTGTCTACTCTAAGCACCTTTCTGGACATTCCAAAATTCAAGTTGCTGACTCTTCACCAGTTACTTCCTATGCTAGGCAAGGATGCCTGGTTGGCAACTCTTGACTTAAAAGAGGCTTACCTGCATATCCCAATCAGGGAATCTTGCAGAAGATTCCTACACTTCAAAGTAGGTTGCATGCATTATCAGTTCTCTGCACTGCCCTTTGGCTTGTTTACTGTGCCCAGGGTATTCACAAAGTGCCTGGCTCCAGTAATTGCATTTTGTAGGCAAAGAAATATTAAAATATATCCATACCTGGATGATTGTCTAATTCAGGCAGAAAACCAGGCCATTCTTCTAAAACATATGGCGTTTGTAAAAAGACTTCTAACCTGTCTAGGGTACACCATAAATGAAAGGTAATCGCAACTGGTACCCTCTCAAAAAATTACATTCCTGGGTGCAAGCTTGAATACAACTGCTCAGATGGCTTACCTTACACTAGAAAAGCAAATTCATTTGGTGACTTACTTCAAATAGGTGGCCACAAAAACCCTGCTATCTGCAAGGCAACTACTGCAAACCTTGGGGTTCATGGCCTCATGCATTCTTCTAATTCCATATGCAAGACTGCATAAGAGGAAACTTCAGTGGTACTTAAAAAGTTTATGGACTCAACATTGTCACAGCCTGGAAACAATGATTCCTATCATACCTTGCCTGCACCTAGAGTTCCTATGGTGGGCAGAGGCCTGCCATCAAAACAAGGGACTGCCATTCACACCACCCCCTGCCACCCAAACCCTAACTACAGATGCATCAGACTATGCATGGGGGGCTTATCTGGCAGGGAAGTGCATTCAGGGCAAATGGAGCCCAAATCAAATGGACCTTCGTATCAATCAAAAAGAAATGCTAGCTGTACAGAATGCACTGACAGCCTTCAAGGACTACCTTCATTCAGGACAATTACTGATAAAGACGGACAACACCACGGTTATGTGGTACATAAAGAAGCAGGGGGGTACACATTCCTACAACCTCTGCAGGCTAGCCATGGCATTGTGGAACACATCCTTGAGCTACCAAGTACAACTACAAGCTCAATTCCTGCCAGGAAAGCGGAATGTTCTGGCAGACGAACTAAGCAGAAATCTCATGGACCCTCACGAACGGAAATTGGAACCACGGATTTTCAACATGTTGACACTCAAATGGTGGAGCCCAGGCATAGATCTTTTTGCCTCACCCCAGAACTACCAGTTGGACAAATTTTGCACAAGACCTCATCACAAAAAAGCCTGGAAAATGGATGCTCTGTCCTTCAGCTGGAAAAACCTCTCAGTCTATGCCTTTCCCCCTCGGCCTTTGCTCTCCAAAGTTCTACTAAAAGTCAAACAGGGCAAACCAAAAATGATTTTGATTGCTCCAGACTGGCCTCTCCAACACTGGTACCCACTCCTGCGCAGTGTGTCACACATTTCTCCGTGACACCTGCCCCAGACACCTTCCTTACTGTCTCAGCAGGAGAACCAAATTCTGCACCGTCAGCTCCAAACATTGAATCTTGCAGCTTGGCTGATCACTTAAATTCACCCTTAGCATCCCTCAGCAAACCTGTGATGGATGTCATTTTGGAGACGAGAAGAACTAGTACTGGAAAATCTTATGCTGACAAATGGAAAAGATTCTGTGCCTGGAATCAGTTTCAAGGGATGAGCACAGCAGTGCCCAATTTACCTCAGATTTTGCAATAATTAACTGAGATGCTTCATAAGGGCCTGTCTTTTTTTTCCATAAAAATCCATGCCTCAGCTATTTCAGCCCATTACAAAATAGACCCCCCCTTCTCTCATCCTCTTCTAAAGCAGTATCTCAGAGGAGCCAAAAACTTGAGACCACCAAGGAGAGCTCCAACCCCTGCCTGGGACCTTAACTTTGTATTGGAGAAACTCACTCTACCTCCTCTCGAGCCAGCTGCAACTGCAGACTTAAAATTTCTTTCCTGGAAAACAGCCTTCCTTTTAGCAATCACTTCAGCTAGAAGAATATTTGAATTACAGGCCCTTATGGCAGTAGAGCCTTTCATCATCTTTCATGCGGACAGGGTGTCACTCAGGACCAATCCATCATTCATGCCCAAGGTGGTATCCAGTGTGGCTCTTAATCAGTCCATTCATTTGAAAACTTTCTTTCCCAATCCACAGAACAAGGGAGAGCAGATTCTGCATTCATTGGATGTACACAGACAACTTAGATTCTACTTGGACAGTACTAAATCTCAAAGAAAATCTGAACAACTGCTGGTAGCATTTGCTGCAGGGGCAGAGGAAAAGGCTATTTCAAAGAAAACCATTTCTAAATGGATAAGCCATTGTATTCATTTCTGTTATAAACACCATGGAAAACCTATCCCCCAGGGGATCAGAGCTCACTCCACCAGGGCTGCATCTACTTCAGCAGCCTTTCTCAGAGGTGTTCCTACCAGGGATATTCTAGAAACTGCTATCTGGAGTTCAGTTCATACTTTCACCAAGCAATATCACTTACCAATTTTCTTTAAATCCAGAGCTGGCTTTGCCACTGCTGTTTTGCAGGGCCTTATAGCTGGTCCTAATGCTGTATCAATCTGTCCTCCCAACCTTAGCTTTGGGAATCTACCCAAATGTAATGACTGCAACAGTGAAACACGATGAACATAGTACAGTTGTGTAGACTTATCATAAATGTAGATGTTCATGTGTATTCACTGTTGCAGTCCTGATTACCCTCCCTCCAGCCCCCTGTTTTTCTTTTACTATACCTCTTTCTTATTTTATTATGCTTAAAAGCCTTTTTGGTGTATTTGCCTTTGTTTGGGGGTATATTTTTGTGTTTCTTATTATATATATATATATATATATATATATATATATATATATATATATATATTGCTCCCCATTTGGAGGGGAACCTGACATCTGGGGTAAGAAAAAACTGATGTAATGGCATCGGCTGCATGTTTTATACCCCTGATGACCTGATGTCATGGAAGAAGGGACAGCAACCGACGCAGGACCCAAGACTTTGTTAATCAGGCCAACTGAGGGCAACCCGCCAGCAGATTACCCAAATGTAATGACTGCAACAGTGAACACACTCGAACATCTACATTTATGGTAAGTATACACAACTGTACTTTTGGCTTTGTCAGGGGAAGATCATGCCTACTAAACCTGGTGGACGTCTTTGAAAAAAATCACAAAAGATGGTGGGAAAATGGTGTGTACCTGGGTGTAACTAAGGCATTCAATACAATTCCCTACTCGGGTATAGTTGAAAATCTCACAGAACTGTGCATAAAACCCTATATAACTCACTGGCTTGCTATCTGGCTCACAGACAGGACCCAGGAAATCAGGATTGGTGATACCACCTGTGACGCCCCTGCACTGGCCCAGTGATCAAGGAGCCTCAATCCTCACCACTAGCACCAGTGAGGGACATGCACATTGGGAGGATGACAAGTACACAGTAAAGTACAATTTCCCTTAAGAGCACACAGAGATCACAGTCAGTCTGGGGCTGGTTTTTCCCTCTCTCTCCAGATCCCCAGTAAGACTCCCCACTGGCACAGCTATAGGGTTAAGATCTCAGCCAAGTGGTCAAGCCAAAACCTCCAGCAAGCTGTCTGTCCAACCAGTGCTTCCTATTCCTGCCCAAGTAGCTGACACACACACACACACACACACACACACACACACACACACACACACACACACACACACACACATGCACACACACTCTTTGAGATGTGATTTATATACAAACACACCTGGGGAAGGCTGGCACAGGTTCACTAGATATGCCCCCTTCTGCCCAGACTATAAGGTAGTACCAGCTGTCACCAACCACTCTTTATCAGCTACTATAAGGCCCTTACAAAGGGTGACCAATCCTACTGTGTAATGTTACTATTATCCAAATGGTAAGTGTGACAAAGACTAAGGCTATTTAGGAGTGGCCTATATAGTGTTACCAAATATGTATGCAAGTACTCTAAGAACGTAATTATCCCTAAACAAACCAGCCACAATTAAAAGGTTTAAATATATTTAATAATAAATAATTAAAGAACAAGACAATACTCCGTAACTCAGCACAGTGACAACAGTGTTCAGAATCATAAGAAATATTTTAAAACAACATTGTAGGACAGTCTCACATAAATACAGAAAACATCTAAACTAATCTTACTACATTCCTATCTCTCTCTAAGATAAATACTATGATCTAAGTGTTACTTACAGAGCAAGACAGAAGTGCTGAAGATATCAGATCCAAAGACAAATACAAAATGCACAGACTCACTCTCTGAGGTGGTTCTTAAGTTACTATCAAACATTACTGCTGGATTATCTCAGATTACATCATTCTTTGTCACCTCTGCCTTCAGTTCCCATTCTAACAGAAACTTAAACATTTAGATCCTCTGTGTCAAAAATATTTATATCTCACAAGTTTGTCTAGAACTGGAAGTCATAAAACAGTTAAACACTTTTACATTTTGAAACCTGTAATTATTTCTGTTTCCAGACACCAGAAAGAACTCCTAGCAATAGACATTCTGTTTCCTAGCTGAGATAAATACCATCATAAAACTCTTTGCTTTTCTTGAGAGTTTGCAAGTTAACTCTGTATGTTCCAGCCTTTACTATCAAAACATACATTTGCTTAGGCATATAGTTTATACACATTTTTGCACTTTTCCAGCAGGGTACACTGTGGTTACATTCTTGAAGCTCAGTACAGAACATAAAGTTCAACACACACTTCTGCACCAGTAGTTTAATATACACATAACATAGAGTTTTCTTACATTTTTAAGACAAGAATACAAATCATATTACTATTCACAAATAACACAGAATGATTTACAAAATTCCAGATAGCTGGGCTGACAGTCTTCACACCACCTCCAGTAAGAGACTGGTCACCAGTGGGTACCTCAGGGTTCTGTGCTGGGACAACTTCTATTTGGCATCTACTTTTAGGAGGTAAAGACTAAAGTCGAGGCCTTTTCACTGACCAAGTTTGCAGATGACTGCAAATTGAGAGCTATCATAGATTCCTCCATGACACAAACATCTTACAAGAGGGTCTAACACAGACAACTAATTGGTGCCAAAGTCACAGACTAAAACTCATTGCCAAGAAATTCATTATAGAGCCTTTTGGGAAAACTGCCACCCAGACTAATTACTCCATTGATAGAACACCCCTAAGAGTTGACCCAGTAGTCAGTGATCTGGAAAGATATGTAGACAGTAATCTGGCCTTTGACCAACATGTGGCCAAGGTAGCAAGAAAAATCATTCTATGTCACACAACTTATAAGTAAGGGCATGGCATCCAGATCCAAGGTAGTCATAGTGCCACTTCATGCGGCCATTATCAGACTCATCATTGAGTAAAATGCCCCCTCTGGAATGTACTGATCATACATATACAACAGTTGGAACACCCACAATGATTCCTTATCAGAAGAGTCCCAGGTGTAAACATATTGTCCTATATGGATTGCTTTAAGGCCCTATGTCTATACTCTGTCTCTTACAGGTTACTGACAGGCGATCTGTGCCTGGCATACAAGGTATCCTCAGTTCCAACTCTGATGGAACTTTTGCACATCCACAAAACAAACAACAGCAGAACCACTAGATCCAAGGATTTAAATTTTGCTTGTGACATAAAGAAGACATGTTGGTGAGGCACATGTGTCTCACAGGATCCCCATGATCTGGAACAGACTGCTCATCCATATGAAGTAGAGTCTGTCCCTAACCCAATTTAAGTGTAACCTTGGCCAATGGATGGGAAATTGGAAATTCACCCTGGCTGTGGCTCCCAAGTCTCTGATAGTTTGGACATTACTGTCTGCCTCTAACACCCTCCCCCCTCGCATAGTCTCTAGAAACTTCCTAACTAACATATCCCCTCCTAATAAATGTCCATGATACATAGGAACACATTTGGGTTAGATTACACTACTAGGCTTATAAAGGCCCTTTTGGTCATTAGCCTAGTATATAACAATAAACCTAGAAACAGAAACAGCCAGCTACTTTACTATTTGAGGGCAGTAGCATTGCTAGGACAGGGCAAGAGGTGCAATAGCCCTGGGTGCAGAGTGTTGGAGGGCATTAAATTCTCAGCTGGGGTGCCTTCTGTGTGGAGTCTGCATGTCCTCCCTGCATTTGTGTGGGTTTCCTCCAGGTGCTCCGGTTTCCTCCCATGTTACAAAGACATGTAGCTGGAGCATTTATCCCCAGGCCTTCACTGAAAATTGGCTTCGTTCCAAGTCAGACTTTCCTGGTTAACCAATGTTAAATAAATAAATAATACTGGCTTTTAAAAGCCAATATTGCATTTGTGGTCAAACCTGAGCACTGTAGAGCTCCGTGTGTGCTCTAAACTGTAGCACCTGCTTGTTACATTGTAGCAAACAATTGGTTACAGTTTAAAAGTAAAAAAAAAAAATCTTTTTTTTAACTAAAACCTGAGCGCTGTAGTACTCCATGCAGGCAGTGTATAAACTGTAGCAACTGTTTGCTACATCCTAAAAATAATTTTTTTTAAACTAAAACATGACCATCATAGTTCTTTATTCAGGCAAGGTATAAACTATAGCAACTGTTTGCCACATTTGTAGAAAAAAGTTTGCTACAGCTAAAACAAAACATTTATTTTTAAACTAAAACATGAGTGCTGAAGCAGTCTTTGCAAGCAGGTATAAACTGCATCAACTGTTTGCTACAGTTTAAAGTTTAAAAGAAGAAATGCTTTTTTTGAAATAAAATGTGGTAAAGGAGGGTTAGCACAGAAACAAGACCTGAAGGGCTGGGGCTGGAGGGAGGAGGGGATGTGTCATTCATGCATCTGGCCACCTGGCTGGTGTGCCACTAGAAGGAACTTCTTCTTTTTTTTTTTTTTGCCGGGGGTGGGGGAAGTGTGTAGATCTAACCATAATAAGCCAACCACTTACAACTTATTGCAGTGAAGTGTTTTTTTTTTGTTGTTTTGCTTTGTTTTTTTTTTTGTTTTTGTTTTTTTTGTTTGATTTTTTTAATGTCAGCACAGGGTGCTAATTGGAATTTCATTCAGAAAGGGAAGCTACAAGTTATGGCTAAGAGTAAGTTGTGTGCATTTGGACCCTTAATATACCAGTTAATAATTTTTACATACAGAAATGTTAAACATAGGGCAGCCATTTCTCTCTAGGGAACAAAAGAAACAAGTATGTGTACACATTGGTCAAAAACAGAGCAATAGAGAATAGAAGGATGGAAAAAATAGAAGCATGTAGAGGAAGTAGCTTGACTCTGTGTTAAGTAAACAAATATACCAGTCAGATAAAGTCTGTATAGTCTAATTTAGGTTGCAACAGGCACTAAAAATGAGTATACGTCTTGGGTACTTTTTTCAAATATTTAAAACAAAGTATTGGCCATGAGCTGGCTATTGTAAAATGAATAACCTTTGTAATTTAATGGTGAGTAAAGCAGATTTCTGGCATGTACCAGTTTTGAAGAACATTACTATATTCCAGGTAGTACATTTGCAACATCTACAGGATGAATGACTTCACACATACTGTCTGCTTCAAATTATAAATTTTACTTGCAGAACTATTTCAGTTTCTGCAGTGTATTTCTGTTTTGTACAATGGATGTTGCATTGATTCACTTATATTCCCTTACTTTTCTCCTCAGCTTTCATTTATTTTATTTACTTTCACGGTACTTTTTTATATTTATTACCTTAAAAGATATGTTTCTTAGGTTCTTTTCTCTTCTTGTGAGTGTTTATTGTCAGAAATAGCATATATATCATTTCTGGAATTTTTTATCTAGTTTAAAATGTTAGGCCACTGTTTCCTCTGTAGATCACTGTCTGAATTGCAAAAGATTTGTTTTCCTTCTGCAGGCATGTGGTTTATTGTGCCATTAGAGCATGAAGTACACTTGCGCATGCTGACCTTTCAGAACCTGAACCCATCCCCGTGACACCACGGCAGTCAAACAGTATATACACATTTTTGTTTGTTTGTTTTTACATGCCTGCACTTTCAAGTCCTTGCCAGCTTGTTTTCCACACTACCTGGTGTTCAGCTGGACACTTTCATCAACTTTCAAAACTTTCTCAAAGTATTTGTTCTCTTACCACCATTTTAAAATAGATGCATATTTTACAGCTGTCTTTTCTAGTTTTAAATGATAACAGAAACTGTTTATTTATTTATTTTTTGGAATAAAATGAAGTGCTTTTTTTTTTTCTTTTTAGAGACTGTGTGCCTGTATTCCTTCATTTGACAGTCAGTTGTACTTACATGTTGTATTCATTTTGTATACTATTGTGCTGACTGTGAGGATGCATTTTTCCATGACTGTTGTGCTGATGTCTAACAGTTATACAGCTGAAAGTTTACTTTTAATAATAGTGCTCAGTGCTGACAAGCTAAGTTAGTGAGGGTGGGGTGTCTTAACATTGTTTCATAATAGTGACCATGGCTGCATTCATTATCTTGCATTCAGTGCCACTTCCATGTTGTATTATGTTGTGAACTAACAACTTATCAGGAATTGTTTATTTTTATGTCACTTGCTATGGAAAATAGTTGTAGTGGAACATTTTAAACAGTTAGCAACTCGTGGAGGGCATTGGGCGGCACAGTGGTACAGCGGTTAACGTTGTCGCCTCACAGCAAGAGGTTCTCCGGTTCAATTCTCGGCTGGGGTGCCTTCTGTGTGGAGTTTGCATGTTCTCCCTGTGTTCGCGTGGGTTTCCTCCGGGTATTCCAGTTTCCTCCCACATTCCAAAGACATGCATCTGGAGCATTTCTCCCCGGGCCTCCGCTGAAAACAGGCTCTGTGGAACCTAGTTGGACTTTCCCGGTCAACAAATGATAAATAAATAAATTGTCACCATTTGTGGAGTGGAGCATGCATTGTTACAATTTTTTCTGAACATCAGATATAGTCATTTTTTTACTTTTTACAGCAGGCAGTCTTACAATAGGAAACATGAAAGTAAGCTAGTTTTAGAACTATCAATATATGAGTCTGATCAAGCATTGCATACATGCACAATAAAAAAAAATCAAACATACATGCAATCATGCAAGCAAGCAAGCAAACAAACTTCACCACCGATATGCAACACACATTGCACCTTACCCCTGCCTGAAACAAACACACACTAACTCTCAAAGCATGCAATGTGTAATAAACACAAACTTATGTTTCACATTTAGTAAGCTGATAAATTCCAAAACATGGTATTGTATGGAAACTATACAGTAACAACAGAAACACAAACACCTGCACATGCACCACTCAAATAAAAACAAAACAAAAAACGTTTTTCTTTGTGGTTGCTTTGCCTCCAGGCCCTCTAACATATATAGCATCTCCATACTTCCACAATCGCAACCACAAAGAATCCTCTACTGCAGTACTATAGTCATCAAAACCCAAATTAACTATAGCAGTGGTCATTCATTCCTGAATGCAATGAAAATCAGAGCCATGCATCATGTCAAGAAGCTCTGAAATGGGCAAACTTCAATGTAAGTAAATATATATATATATATATATATATATATATATATGTATGTATGTATACCTATATACCTAAATATATATGTATGTATGTATATATATAGGTATATACATATATATATATATATATATATATACATACATATATATATATATATATATATATATATATATATATATATATATATGGGGTCTACTAGCAACTGTCAAATGACTGCTACATCACTGTCGCTAACATCAACACACGTTAAGAAACAAACATCAACATGCTACTGCGCATGCTCCGAGGATAATGTTTGGAACATGAAATTAAGAAAACAGCTTTTTTGCAGATACCTTGTTTATTCCACCTCCAGGATTGCACAATACCTGGGGAAAGGGCATATTCTCTAACCCTATTAATTGTCTATTCTCGCACAGCTGTTGACCGTCTGTATTGTCGACAATACAGGGGTCAATTTTAGCAAAAATTAACTAATACTAGGTAAACCATCTATATATTTGTATTATGCATTCATATTATGCATGCATGAACACATGCAGATGTAGTGTAAATGTGATTTGGGCTGGACTTTTAAATATATTTTGTGACTGCTTTCCTAATGTGTTGGTGAGTTTACTGATAGGTATGATAGTGTACACCCAGTATGAATTCTCAGTATGTCAGAAAGTTAACCTGTGATGCATAATATTTAGCAGTGATCTTACTACTTCACAGTGAAGTCACTGGCATAAGCTGTGTGCACGTATATTAGACTTACGACAACATCTGTACCCATGGTGCTTGTTCTTGAAATGTACTAATCACCCTGCCTTCTCATGCACAGGCTGCTAGCGAAAGAATACCAACGTTAGAAATCTCTGATGAAGGTTACACATTACAGAAGCAGGCTGCATGGGGACAGCAAAAATTAGTCGTCAGCTAAAAAATGCAATAGAGGCATACAAAGCAGGCGATCACCCTCTTGTGGTAACACTCTGTAATAGAAAAGGTTAAGCATACAAATTCTGTTTTTGTTTTTTTTACATCACTGATAAAGGTAGCAATGACGCCTTTCTTTTTTGGAATTATTGTGTTATAAAGACATGCAGGGCCAGCTGAGATGCAAGGTTTTACAAAAAGTCATGTAATGGTAGAATAAGGAGTCAAAGGAAGGTAACAGACGGTCATTAAAGTATACAGTGGATTTAAAATATGTACACACCCTTATTAAAATGCCAGGTTTTTGTGATGTAAAAAAATGACACCACAATAAATCATTTCAAAACTTTTCCGCCTTTAATGTGACCTAGAACTTGTACAATTCAATTGAGAAACAAACAAATCAGTTAGGGGAAAAATATAAAAAACAAAACGCGTACAATAAGCTGGTTGCATAAGTTGTGCACCAACTTAAACTAATACTTTGTTGAAGCACCTTTTGATTTAAGTACAACATTCAGTCTTCTTGGGTGCACACCTGCCATCAATTAAAGAGACTCTGAATAACCCCAAATAAACTTCAGCTGGCTAGTAGGATTTTCCTGACATTTACTCAGTTGCCTGCTACAGCAAAAGCCATGGTTCACAGAGAGCTTACAAAACATCAAAGGGATCTCATTGTTGAAAGGTATCAGTCAGGAGAAGGGTACAAAAAAATTTCCACAGCATTGGATATACCATGGAACCCAGTGAAGACAGTCATCAAAAAAGTGGAGAAAATGTGGGACAACAGTGACGTTGCAAAAAACTGGACTTGTCTCCAAAACTGATGAAAAGACAAGATAAAAACTGGTCAGGGAGGCTGCCAAGAGACCTATAGCAACAGTGAAGGAGCTGCAGGAATTTCTGGCAAGTACTGGTTGTGTACTACATGTGACAACAATCTCCCATATTCTCCATATGTCTGGACTATGGGGTAAGGTTGCAAAACAGAAGCCTTTTCTAACTCAGAAAAACATCCAGGCCTGGCTAAAATTTGCAAAACAATACATCAAGTCTCCCAAAAGCATCAGGGAAAATGTGTTATGGTCTGATGAGACCAAGGTATAACTTTTTGGCCACAATTCCAAAAGGGATATTTGTCACAAAAACAACACTTCGCATCACCAAAAGAACACCATCCCCACGGTGAAGCATGGTGGTGGCAGTCTCATGTTTTGGGGTTGTGTTTCTTCAGCTGGAACTGGGGCTTTAGTCAAGGTGGAGGGAATTATGAACATTTCCAAATACCAGTCACTTTTGGCCTAAAACCTTCAGGTGTCTGCTAGAAACCTGAAGATGAAGAGGAATTCCACATTTCAGCATGACAATGACCCCAAGCATACATCCAAATCAACAAAAGAATGGCTTCACCAGAAGAAAATTAAAGTTTTGGAATGGCCCAGCCAGAGCCCAGACCTAAATCCAATAGAAAATTTGTGGGGTGTCCTGAAGAGGGCTGTGCACAAGTGATGCCCTCGCAATCTAACAGATTTGGAGCAATTTTGCAAGGAAGAGTGGACAAACATTGCCAACTCAAGATGTGCCATGCTGATAGACTCTTAGCCAAGAAGACTGAATGCTGTACTTAAATCAAAAGGGTGTGCACACTTATGTAACCAGCTTATTGTACGTTTTTTATTTTTATATTTTTCCCCTAACAGATTTGTTTTTCAATTGAATTGTACAGGTTCTAGGTCAGGTGGGAAAAATTTTGAAATTATTTATTGTGGTCTCATTTTTTTATAACACAAAAACCTGGCATTTTAACAGGGGTGTGTACACTTTTAATATCCACTGTAGCTGTAATGGGCAGAAAATCAACAGTCCTATTCACAACATCCTTCCTACAGGAAACTAGAGTCCTGCTGTCATCCATGTCATACCCAAAACACGATTGCTGGAGTGGTGTGTTTTGTAAAGTAATGCAGGTGTGGTATGTAGTGGCTTCATGTAGTGTGTTTTGTTCAGTGATGCAGGTGTGGTATGTAGTGGCTTCATGTGGTGTGTTTTGTTCAGTAATGCAGGTGTGATATGTAGTGGCTCCATGTGATGTGTTTTGTTCAGTAATGCAGGTGTGGTATGTAGTGGCTCCATGTGGTGTGTTTTGTTCAGGGATGCAGGTGTGGTATGTAGTGGTTTCATGTAGTGTGTTTTGTTCAGTGATGCAGGTGTGGTATACAGTGTCTCTACGTGGTGTGCTTTGTTCAATAATGCAGGTGTGGTATGTAGTGGCTCCATGTAGTGTGTTTTGTTCAGTAAGGTAGGTGTGATATGTAGTGGTTCCATGTGGTGTGTTTTTTTCAGTAATGCAGGTGTGGTATGTAGTGGCTCCATGTAGTGTGTTTTTTTCAGTAATGCAGGTGTGGTATGTAGTGGCTCCATGTCTGTGCCTTGCAGTAAGTTTATGCATATGATAGCTTGACACTAGTACTGGGTGCCAGTTCCTCTTCCTCACTACAAAGAAATTTAGTTATACCTTTGTAATTGGCAAAATATACCAGTCCTGTGTGTCTCTAGTTAGACTGCTAATTTACAGGACATAGTCTTGTTTTGCTAGAGAAACAAACTTTTTCTCATACCCTTATCCAGTAGATACATAAGCATGGAAGACTTTTATTATACTTGCCTGGTTCCTAGCCTCTCACATCAAATTGTTTTTTAGATTTTACTGGTGCTAATAGTGGACTTGGGTATTAAGGGCTGTCCTCAAGACAAGGCTTCCTTCCTTACCCCTTTTTTACTCCAGGGACTTTCTTGATTACTTACATGAAACACAATATGTCTGCTTTTCACAATCTGTTAGTCCTGTTTTCCAAGTATTATTCCTGTCTAGCAGCATTCATCAGCCTGATCCCTACCCACCCCTTGGGAACACATCAGGAAAATGAGCACTATTTCAGTGAATTCCATAAATGAAAAGTCAACTCTCTGAAATAACTTCCAGCAACAGTGGAGTTTTCCCACCATTGTCCCGCCTTGGATTAGGTATATATAAGCTCAGGAGGATATGCAGGGTATCTCCCCAGATGGGGAGTACAGTGGGGTTTGTCCTCCTGCGAAAAAAAAAAAGTCTTATTCCAATGTTCAATGAATGTGGTTTCATCAAATTGATTTTGTATTGTCAGCATTCAGAGGAAACAGAACTGTCAGCGTGATTCCCATCCTTCACATCTTTTCCAAAGAATTTAGATCTGATATAAACCCTCATCTTTTCAAAACCATGAAACTTTTGTTAACTTAACAGCTCTAGTAATTTGTTTCACCGAATGTTCTTTTCTCAAACGGTTCTTAATCTTAGCAACACTACAGAATATGCATTAACATTATTTTACTGTAAAGAAAATGGCATTTTTTCCATTTCTCATTTTGTACATAAATGTCTCTCACTGGATTGTAGATTTGATGTTTTATGTTTTTCTTTTGCTTTGTAAACAAGCACGTGTTTACCCAATTGACTCACGTAGTAGACTTAAAGAAGTCAAAAGAGTTTAAAGCATCTTGTGTTATATAGAAAGTGCAGACCAATGAGAAATAATTTTAAAATTATCAATTTATTCATTTATTTTAGCTAGTTTGCTACTATTAAATGATATTTCTGGCATAGTATTGTTAGTGAAAATGTAACAGGAAACTAACCTACAGAACTACCTATGCCTATTCATGCATTAAGTGATGTTACATTTGATTGTCTTTGGCAGGTAAAAGTCCTGAGGATGTGGTACGAAGGTATGCACATAAAGTAAAGAACCCGCCAGATGAGGTAAGGATCAGCACGATATTGTTTGGCCTAGCATTATATGGCATGTTTACCTGTAAATAAAGTGTACCAAACTGAACATCTGATTAAGATATAGGACCAGATTCCAAAAAAGTTGCTGTCAGTATGTCAGTCCTGATTCCAAAAGACTTGTTCTCAGTGTAAGTGACTTAGGTCAGGGTAAAACTAATCTATAAACGGGCTTACAACTGGGAGCTAGATTCCCAAACACTTGCAAGTCTTTTGGAATGGGGCCTACAGTGTACTGATCTATGTCATACTTGCGGTGTCAGAACTGTTATGGTAGTCACTGCGTTTTTTCTAGTTTCCTTTTCCTCCTCTGTTTTAAGTCATATAAAAATAGCCTGTCCTACCCTCAAGGCGTGAACACCTTTCCAAGTTGCACTTACTTCTGGATTATACTTGCTGCAGTCTTTTCTATCTCTCTTGTGCTGCCTTTCACATTGTGGCTTGTATGGTACGAATGTAGTACCTAATGCTCCAGATCTGTCTTTCGTTTCAGTGTCGTGAAGTGGCTGCAGTATTCCACTGACAGTGTTGCAGATGTATCAGCAGACCCTTTGCAGTATATTGTTTTTTTTTTTTCCAGGGTAGCCACTAATGTCCAAAAACACCGAGGTAGTGTAGTAGCTACTAACACATGTCAGAAAGTAGCTGTACTCTTGATTATTGCCCTTATGTGTACAGTCTACTTTAGTTAACCATCAGATGGCAGACGTAACAATCTTTCCTTGCAGCATACACTGCTTGTGATGTGTCAAGTGCTTAAAAGAAGCACATCAATTGCCTAGAAAAGCAAGACGGTAACTTCTGCTCAGGAAGGCCTGGAAAATGATGAATGATTATGCTCCCTTGCACAGAATCATTAGTCATTCTAGCTCTGGGACATACTACTGCAGCTTCAGTTAAGAACATCCAGTACTTCTGCAGTACAGGCATCCTCCAACTACTGAAACCATACTCATTTAGGGACTGTGTCAGCTGCCTCACACTGCAAGACTAGTATGTATCATGCATACCAGGATTCCACACCTAAAAAAGAGAA